>NW_026944857.1:0-9864 GCF_034702125.1 Engraulis encrasicolus
TCACACACACACACACACACACACACACACACACACACACAGGTAAATCTCTCTCTCTGTGGTACGGAGCAGGAAAAACATTCAGTCATTTAGTGTCCAAAAAAGTGTACCAGGGATTTATCACATGTGCCTTAGCTAAAAATTGCCCTGGAGTGTCAGACGTCACTGTGCATAGTCCCAAAAAATTGTCCTGGAGTGTCAGACGTCACTGTGCATAGTCCAAGTAAAAAAGCCAGTGTCAAGTATCCATCATATCCACGGAAAAATGATGGGGGATCAAAAGTTTCAAACTCTGCTCCATCTCTCCTCCTTCTCTCTCTCACACACACACACACACACACACACACACACACACACACACACACACACAAAACACACACAACACACACAAAGTGATTTGTTCCTGTATGGCTTTATTTGAGAGAATGCCTCTGTGCAGATACAGTAAATTTAAAAAAATCCTAGTGCAGAGTGTAGATTCTCTAGTGCAGAAAAGTTTTTCCTCCTGATTGTTGGGGAAGTAGGGCATCGAGTTACGTAGGGATATAGGGAGTTTCAAGTAGAAGTACGGAGGCATACATATATAATGATAATAATGATAATAATAATAATAATACTTTCGTTTTATATATAGTGCCTTTCAAAACACTCAAGGTCGCTTCACAAGGTATTGTATAGGAAGGGTAGCGAAGAATGTGAGTGTGCAGTGCGTGTCAGGGCGTGAGTTGGGTGTGCTGGGTGCATGTAATGAATGTTCTTGTGGGAACTAGCAGCCATACAGCCTCCAGGAAGAGAATGTGTCTCTGAAGGTAGTTGGCCTTAAAACAGTAGGGTCCGTGAGGTGGGTATTCTGGATGTGGTCGGGCAGATATGTTTCCACAAGAATGAGGTAGCAGATACCATGGAAGGGCTCTCGTCATCTCGGGATAGCCTTGAGCCTGGTACGAGAGGAACGACCAGCTGGCCCTTGGAGAGAGGACTTGCTAGGCGATCTTGAGGGGTCATTTAGGGGTATGAGAGGAGGTTGCAATGAGGTAGTGGGGGTGTCAGTACACAATGGAGGGACTGTTGCAATGGTTTAGCGCAGGACTTTATAGGTAATTGCGTGACTTGATGGGGAGACCAGTGAAGCTTGCATGAGCTGAGCAATGGGGGGTGATGTGCTGTCTAGTGGTCTAGTGCCGGTGAGCGTTATCCTGGCAGCAGAGTTCTGGGGACATAAATGTATAAGATCCAAGCAGAGCTCTGGAACACTAAAGATGAAAATGTGCAGGGTTGGTTTATGGCCTGGTTCCAGTCACCCTATGTGATGATCTCTGTGGAGTCCCGTCTATGTTGGTGTTGAATATTTGGATGGACCTGGGGACCCCAAAGGACCTCCCCGTAGCCTGTCTGGTCCTGCAGGGACGATGGTCGCGAAAGTCTGTCATAAACTGACACAGGCTTCTCTGGCGGTCAACGACTGGGTACAGGGGGTGAGTGTCCATTTTGGTCACATTATAGAGGTTTAGAGTCTGATTACGTGTCTCTATTCTTCAGCAGTGAATAGTGAGAGCCCTCCAGTTTCAGTTGCCTACAACACCGACATCAGCTTTCCTCACCTTCAGCCTTGTCAAGGCGCGTAACAGTGCATCTGCTCTCCTAATGCTACCACCCCAGCATGCCACAGCATCAGGAAAAGAGACCACACCCTTATGTCCATGACAGGCTGTACTAGAACATCTGCCGGGAGTGCTGTTGCTCTGTTTCCTGTACCAGTGCTTTTGAGTTAGCAGACCAGTCCCAGTTGTATTGTTCCTGGTGTACACCCAGGGATTACTAATATGTGTAGAACTGTCGGCTTCTGTCTCCCTTCGATTAGAGACAGGGCACCAGGGGGTGGGGTGTTTCGGTCTGAGGGTGAAACCACCATTTATTCTGGTTTTGGAGGTGTTTCAGCTGCATCTGGTTGATTGTTTCACCTATCTGAACAAAGTCTCCTCCTCCTGGCCTCTGTACTTCCCCTCCTGTCCATCTTTAACCCATTGATGACTAAGGCACCTGCAAAAAACCCGCGGTGCTGATAGGCCTGATGCCCTTTAAAGAAAATGCTGCCCCTCAGCACTATAAATATAACCTAAATTTATCTCAGCTTCTGAAGCACATAAACAACATGCCAAAGAAGATGCATTTAAACAATAAGATCCTCATCTTTCATTACGAATGTGTTTCATTTCATCTCCAATTATGAAATAACTGATTTTGCCCCAATAAAGTTGTTCTCAAATCTCATGAGCTCTGAATGTTGCGTTAATGACAGCTCCAGGCGCCAGGGCCAATGTTGCGCCCAACGTCGTAATCATTCCAGCATCAATGGGGTTAATGCATTTCCAACTAATGGCAGAGGCATCGTTGTGATTTTTTTTATATGGCAAGGTCTATGAGTTGTTGAGTTGATTAGTTTGTGGTTTACAGTGGTGAAACAGCACCATGGGAAAGCACCTGTTGTTAGTGGACCTTCTTGCACAGTGGGGGTGGGGAGGGGGGGGAAAGTTGATACGGTCAATATAAAGCGAGACCCTGGTTGTGTGAGCTTGAAGGTTTGACCCAGAAACATCTTTCTTATTTAGTTTTGTTAATTTCTTCTTGCTTCATATCAATGCCTTTTCACTCACACGACTAAATCCTTATACAGTAAAGTTAGGGTGAACTCCTTAACACCATTGAGGAGCTGTTTGTTTCTAATCAAGATCAAATGAGTTTCCTCCTTCTGCAAAGATTCTCGAGGAAATTTGATGTTTGATTCAATAACTTCATTGGTCCACACCTAACCTTCCTTTGCTTTTGAATGCTGACATGCAGTTCAACACCACTGAAGGGTATTGTAGGGCCAGAACAGCAGCAATGTGTTCCTGCCTTAAATAAAACATCTGGGCGAGTACCAAAAAGTAGGGCACGATTACCATATTTTACCGATGATTGTATGGACACTTGAACGCAAGCCTTTGAACTTCACACTTTAAACACAAAATTAACACAATTAATTATGAGTAGGCATACGTTCGTAAACTGCCACACCAAAAGCTCTTTCATACAAGCTTCCAGTAAAACCGCTGCTCCACTACGTTCAGACCAAAAGTATTCATCAAGTGCATGTGGCTTTCTTTCTCTTGTTCTTGTTCGCCGAGTGGTATCGGTTATGTTATTGGTCGATAACTTCAAAGCCAGGTATCAGATATCGGTATTGGGGCCAAAACATGGTATCAGTGGCAACACTTACCAGTAGTAAATGAATGAGTGCCTGTCTTGTTTTTCCAATCGTTTGTGAGAAAAGGCCTTCAGCCCGTTCACAATAAAAACGTTCACCACAACCTCTGCGATTCTGGTCAGTTGATTTTGGTTAATGGAAGACAGTTCACGTACGTGTACTGTGCCTAAATATTGTTTCAGCTGATGCGGGGTATAGACTTGTAAATGTTTCTCTCCTGTTTCCATCCTGAATGAGACCATATTGGCCTAGAGGAAGTTGCACATTCTCAGCATCTTTGATCATGTGGGTTTCATGCCTTTCACTTTGTTGTGTGTGTTTTTTATGACACCACTAAAAACATACATTTTTTGAGATGGAGTGTGGTGTCAGAATTAGGGGATAGGTCAGGGGATAGGGCCCATGAGCATTACCCAGAGATCCCAAGTCCACTTGACCATGGGTTTTCACACAGATACTAGGAAGCTTTATGAACCACTACGGTTTGGGGGGAGGGTGATTGTTATCACAAACAGCTCTGATTGATGTATTGGCAGAGGACACGGATGAACAAGACATGACATATGAAGTCCTACAAATGTGGATTATATTAGGAACAGGATGATGAGGATTATTAAATGATGATTAAAAAAGTTATTTTTCACATTCTAAACTACTGCTGTACAAACCATTCCTTTAAATAGATTTGGTTCATTTTATTCATTCCTTTTGTGTGATAGTATCATGTGTTTCATCCTGTTCACAGTACACCAATAGTTGATGCTATTCACTTAACACTTTCATTCCTGCAATTCTCAAGTCAAGGTCAAGCACTTTAAAAATATGGTTTATGTAATGTGTGTTGTTCAAAGTCCATACAAATTGGTAATGAATTTGACCTGCCAGGCCTGCCAGTGGGCTACTATTTTCGGATATGGCTATTGTGAATAACTTTGGACATAGCAGCTGTTGTGCTCTAGCTAGAAAGGTCCCTCTTGGACTTAAATTGAAAGCACATGAACTTTGGGTAGTTTTTCATTTACATTTGAGGGACTAATGCATATCATAAACAGAGTTGAAAATGATCAAATTTTGAAGACAATTTTTGTCAGGCGGACAAGCATTTTTGGGGCTTTTGGGGTATGTTGAAGATGATATTTAACAGAGGAAAAGCCCCAAGCCCTGAAACATTTTTCAGGTTGGTTCCCCTATGTGACAGGATGACCCATGACAATTTACAGGGTTCTAGGACCATTTTTGCAGTTGCAGTACCTTAATATTTACAAGTATATAATTTCGCCTGCAGCTTTCCTTAAAAAGATGGTTTTTTTGGGGCCCTGAGACCAAACGGGGCCGAGTTTGGGGCGAGTTGGGAGTGCACCCTATCAACTCGTTATGGCCCAGGGTATATACTAACAGGAAATCATAGTGAAAAAAAGTAAGCAAAAAACATCCTGAGGGGTATACGTAGCTCCCGGCCTATATCTAGTCCTAAGCGTCTTTATGGTAACCAAGTAGCCTATTAACGGTCTTAATGTCTGTAGGCTATAGGCTATTCAGTAAATAAGGGACCTGGCTAAATTCCATGCAAATGCACCACTGAAACACAGAGGTAACATTGACGTCACGCAATAACCACCCCCCCCCAAAAAAAAAAAATCTGCCCCCCCAATGTTGACATGAAGACGGCGCCTATGTGTGTGTGTGTGTGTGTGTGTGTGTGTGTGTGTGTGTGTGTGTGTGAAAGAGAGCGAGAGAGGGATCTAGTAAGATGCCTTGGCTAAATGTTTGACAGAAAGCTATATATGGTTGATGTAGGCCTATGTGTAAGTATGTGTGTAGCCTAATGTCTTGTGGGCAATGTATTTTTGCTATTTGGTGTAGGCCATATGCTACTTGACACCTCAATGTCTGCCTGGGATCAGTAGGCCTTAATGATACTCGACTCTACTCTACCAACAGTTCATAGCATATTTTTCATACTCCTCTCCCCTCGGCATTCAAGGGTATAGAGGAGAGGAGAGGAGAGGAGAGGAGAGGAGAGGAGAGGAGAAAAGGGCAGGAAGAAGCGAGAGGAGAGGAGAAGAGGAACGGAGGGGAGGAGAGAGGAGAGATAATAGAGGAGGAGAGGAGACGAATTGAGAGGAGACTTCACCACCAATTCACAACATAGGCCTACAATATTGTATTATTTCTATGGTGTATAATTAAATGATTAAATAATTAGGCCTAAATGTTGTTGCAATTGCCTAACTGGAAGTAGAGAGAGAGAGGGAGAGAGAGGGTGTGTGTGTGTGTGTGTGTGTGTTTACTTATTTATTCACGTATTGAATCACTTATTTATTTATCTGAGGACATGAGGTCTGTGGGGCAAACATTAATTAACTTTGAGATCAACGGTTTTAACTTTTCGCAGGAAGGCCTGATTCAAATTTTTGGCGGGATTATGTGACGTCACAGCCTGCTGCCACTAGTGCCACACGTGGTGGAATCCACCTAGTAGTACACACACACACATTGTGCTGCCTACTCGCGTCGTGTCGACTCCGTTTCCTCGCTTGGGTAAGTTGCTTCACAACTGTATCGAGGGCATTAGGACAATACATTAAGCTTTTACGTGTTTAAAACGAAGGTTTGGAAAAAATAGCCAATTGTTCCATGTCTCGGTGGCTATTTTTGGCTATTTGAATTGTCCAGGATCATAGGAAATTAGCTCTAGCTAGCTAGCTATCTAGATACGGGCCGTGGTTTTACTCAACAGGTCGGCTAGCCGCTAATACCTAGCACAGTTAGATTCGAATATGTGTAGTTAGCGACTTATTGGCGCTCAAATCTCCCAAGTGTCTTGTTTTTCCTGTCATGGTTCTTGATTTAACTGCCACCCGAGTTGCGAGTTGTAAACAAAACGGCTAACGATTAATGATCTGCTTTACATTGTCTGGTTAGATTTGTTCGCATGTGCTAGCGAGGTCATTTGAATTGCCATCGATTTGTGCTTGGAAGATTCACCGTAGTATCATATAGAAGAGGCGTTGGCTCATCTGGTGGGGGCATTCATTTGCTAAATGTGACGAAGGTTGCATTATATTTGTAACACGGTGGTGGTTAAAAGCTAGGCTCATCTCAAAAGTGGTTATATGGACGTGTGCTCATCACAAACCCCTCAAGCTAGCTTCTTTATCACCCAAAATGACACCCAAGATATTCAGGTAGGCCTACTACAGAAATTTCAAGACATATAAACATATTGATTTGAAAACCACTGGTCCATATAATGTGTCTTCTTGCTTCTTTGTAAGTGTCCAAAATATGTGGCGTTATAATACTTGTGAGTGTTTTTGTATTGCATAGACACACGGTCGATCTTCTGCTGCTTGTTGCAATGCTGCATGTGACCTTAATGTTTAATGATGAGCTATGTAGTAGTGCAGTTTTTTGTTGTTGTTGCTAAACAATAGCACAGTTGAAAGTTGTATTTGTGCATCATTTGTCTTTGTGCTTGACAAAATCCGTAGCTCCTGGGAAAGGCATGGATTGGAATGACCTTGGGGCCATGAAACGGACATGGAGGCTGCAGTGATGACCGAAGTGTGTGTGTGACAGCAGGTAAAATGTATTTTCTATTTTTATTTTGGAAAAGGGAGGTCGCTCAGAGTTTCCCGCAGGAAATTGCTTAGGTTTATTGTTATTGTCCGGAGCACTTTCATTCAAAGTCCACTGCCTGCGTTGTGGATCCAGGGAAGCGTCTATGAAGTGGCAGAACCATATCTATGTCCGAACGACCACAAACAGTTGTAGAATCCACAGTCCCCCCCCACCAACACTAAGCTGTCAGACTGAGTTTTGGTGGGGGGACTGTGGATTCTGTAACTGCTCGTGATCGTTATGTGTGTATGTATTTTTATATACTGCCACTTTATAGTCGTCTCCCTGGATTCATCACGCAGGCAGTGGACTTTGAATGAAAGTGCTCCCGACGATTAAACGCCTAAAAAAAGCAGAATTTAAGACTTACCCTCCAGTGCGCTGGATTCTCATTCACTGCCATTCATTTTGAGGCTGCGTGTGACCCTCCGAATGCTCCGCCTGTTCATTTTAGGTTCATTTGCATATCAACCGACTGTCTCTATAGCAAGCCCTTTTTGTTTATTATTAGGATCAGTTATGTACGGTCTTAACATAGCCTAAGTGCCACAGTCGACTCACAATTAACTAGCCAAAATCACTATCAATTAAGTGTCATTCTTGGTGCTCACAGTCTAGGTCTAAGACACCAGAAAATGGAAAGCAAACTGGTTCTCTTCAGACTCATGAGGAACATTGCCTTAGTCTTCTCATGTCTTCTGACTCACCAGGGCCAGCCATGCCTCAATAGATGGCGCGCTGGTCAGATCAAAGGGCTGCGTGTTCAAATCCTACCCTTACCGCCATCATCGTCCATGGCTGTGGTGGCCCTGAGCAAGGCGCTTAACCCCACATTGCTCCATGGCCTGTAACCAACACCCTTGTACCTAAATAACTAAGTCGCTTTGATGTCCTGATTAAGACTGGTTACCCAGGAAGTGGAAGTGTGTGTATATATATATATGTAACTGCTGAAGATGGAGCATACATTCATTTACTTACAGATCAGATCAGTGGTGATTGTGTTTTTGAAATACATTTTTAAATCAAACTAATGATGTTTTGGTGGGATTTTCTGATGTCACAGCATGCGCCTAGCCGCAGCAGGCAGCACGAGACGTCATTGGGCAGCAGTGAGCAGCAGCGCAGCAAGTCGTGCCTGGTCGCAGCAAGTCGTGCCTGGTCGCAGCATTTGGCATCCTGAGAAGGTGAGTATTGTTTACAATTGCAAGGAGGTTACTTGTGCAATGAATTAAGCTTTTGCGTGTTCAAAACGAAGGTTTGATGGGGATGAAGCTCATTGTTGCATGTGTCGCTTTCAAATTGCATAGCTAAGGCCAGTCTAAAGTAAGTCAAAATAGCCAATGTAGGCGGTATCAGATCAGTCCGTTTGTAATATAACACAGTTCTTACAGGTTATCTTGGACACTGATAATATTGTTTGTTCATAACGGGGTGAAAAGCCCGTAGTGATGAGGGCTGCTGGGCGGCCTGGGCCGCAAGGGAGAGGCGCCAGGCGGTCACCGTCACACGGCCGGGGAGCGGTTGCAGCTGGAGTTTTTCCATGGCCTTCGCATGGAGCCTTGGCATGAAGATCGACCACGTGCCGACGGCCTGAAGATGTGGTTAACATTTCCTTTGTAAGTATTACAGGTCTGGGCATTGGCCAAAGAAGGTGGGGACAGGTGGCCTTATTGACTGTGGTCCTGACTAGATAGGAGATGAGCACATGTGACGGAGGCCAACTAGCAGAGTTGGCGTGGAACGTTAGTAAACCTCCCTCCCAAAAGCCTCATACAGTGTCGATGCCGTTGGGCTGGGGGACTGATCCTTAAGTCCAGCGGTTCGATTCCCGATGGGGAGGTACAGATGCAAGATGACCTCCGTCACACACACATGGGGACAATCACACTAATTTAATACTTTTCACATTAGGGGCCAAGCTGATGACACTGCCTGCTGGAGAGGGGCTGAGTCTGTAAGATCACTTAAGGTTTTTTTTTTTTTAAATTATTATTATTATTATTATTCACCAGAAGGCCAAACGTGGTGCTGCTGGGCAGGGGAGCATGGAGCCTCTCGGAGGTGTGTGTGCGTGTGCATGCATGACCGACCTTATGCACTTTTCTCTTGGACCAGGGACTTCTGTGTGTGTGTGTGTGTGTGTGTGTGTGTGTGTGTGTGTGTGTGTGTGTGTGTGTGTGTGTGTGTGTGTGTGTGTGTGTGTGTGTGTGTTTGCGCACTGCCATCCCTCTATGCTGAAAGAAGACCAGGTCTTTGGTGTGGATGGTTGTTTGCCCATGTTTTTCGTTGTGGCGTGTGTGGATGATGACTGATACCCAACAGGTAACGGATGACAGACGCAGGACTGACGTGAAGACCTGGGGATGTGCGTGACGAGATGGACCCGGCTGAGTACAGCTGCACACACGGATACAATTGATAAGGTCTGAAAATTGTTCTGTAAAACTATGTCAAGAGTAGACAGCAAGATGATCGTGCTCCAGAGCTCTGCAACATGCGTTATCTGCTCTATGCCGCTTACTGTATTGTATTTGGCAAATGTACTGCATTGGATATTGGAAATGGACGACAGTCTCTACGACTCTTCTTCAAAAAGCACATGCAGGGTTTTCAGCCAACACATACGGTGGGTGGATTGAAAATCCATCATTAAATCCAACATTAGCCCAGTTCTTGGAATACCGCCCTGGTTGATATTTTGCAACTTGCATGGCTGTATTGTTGCTATGCTGCATTTTGGACTTGAAGTGATACTGTCCCATTTATAGAAATAAGCTCATTTTACACCTCTCCTTGAGTTAAATGATTGGGTTTTACCTTTCTCCTGTACTTCATGCCGTTG
This sequence comes from Engraulis encrasicolus, assembly GCF_034702125.1. Classification (NCBI taxonomy): domain Eukaryota; kingdom Metazoa; phylum Chordata; class Actinopteri; order Clupeiformes; family Engraulidae; genus Engraulis; species Engraulis encrasicolus. Next base: position 9,717 of record NW_026944857.1, read on the forward strand.
TCTCAGCACGACAGTACAAAGTTTACCCTAAAGCTGGCGGCTAGCTGGTCACATAGGACTCAATGTTAACTGCTAGCTTGTGGGGTAAAATTTGTACTGCCATACCCAGAGAACGGTTGAAAGTACAGGGGAAAGGTAAAACCCAAAA
>NW_026944858.1:0-9869 GCF_034702125.1 Engraulis encrasicolus
TAGTGTTATGACTATCCTGTACCTGAATACCCACTGTATATCCCATCGCATAAGTGTAATGTGACTGTCTGCTTCAACATTTGCAGTTTTGCCCTATAGTTAACAGTAGCATGACTCAATCAAATGGGAATCACTGACTGAAAAATAAATTGTTTGTCATCTTCCAGGAATTCCACAGTTTTTCACGACTCCGCCAGAGGTTGTTAAGTTTGTCACCATGGTGATCTTCACTATAACTGCTCAACACGCAGCCGTGCAAAATGCAAAGGTACCTTTCCAATATGGCCACCGATTTTCATCTTTCAATAGATATGAACACTAGATGCCATTGCATGGTGACCACTACTTTGTATTGGAATGAATGCCGCAAGTTATTTTGCCGCCATGTAAACAATACAATATGTTTAGTGTTTAGACAGTATAAGGTGGCGGTGAAACATTTATGAAATGCATAGGATACTGGGCCAAGATGGCGGCACCCACGGTTGGGCCATGCCAAAAGGCTACACGGCATCTCGTGGTCATATGCGCATTTGCCATCTTTATACTTGTGGTGTTCCCCTCCTTATTCTCTAATGTGTGTTCTGTTTCTTTCTATATTTCCCTCTTGTTCACATGTGTGGCTCTCCCCTCTCTCTCCCTCTCTCCTCTAGTTTGACTTTGGTGGCTGGATGCCCAACGCTCCTTTTGCACTGAGACGGCCTCCTCCAACTGAGAAGGGTCATGCGACCATGGAGCAGATCCTGGAGGCCTTACCGGACAAGGGCAGCACAGCAATGCCCATTGCAGTCCTGAAACACTCTAGCGAGGATTACTCGGATGTTGTAAGTCTGTTTAAGCTATAGTGTTAGAATCCCTTTAAAAAGTGCTGTATGATGTGAGCTGTGTATGGTGTCCATTTAAAATTGTAGTGCGTGCGTGCGCGTCTAAATGAAACACTTGACTGGGCTCCTCTTCTCCACAGTACCCGCTGGGCCACTTTCCCGAGCAATTGTTTGGAGAGGAAGCCCCTCTGAAGGTTATGGAGGCCTTCCGGTCTGACCTGAAGGTGCTTTCGGACGCCATTGACAAGAGGAACGCACAGCTGGAGCTGCCGTACACACCCCTGAACCCCAGAGACATCATTAACAGCATCTGCAAATGATATCTGTTTTGTATGTAATCAAAAACAAAATAAAAATGTTTGTGTGAAAAACTACTGCAGCACGTCCTTTTTGTTACATTTTAGCTGGGTCTCTTAGCGTCCAAAAAGGGCCTAATCGTTACGCGCTGGATAGAAGCACCAAAATCGGTGTAGACCTTCCTTAGGGTGTTCTCCATCATTTCAGAAGGGGTGCCCCAAATTTCAATGTCATTAAGGTCATTTTTATGGGGTAAATCCAAGATGGCTGCCCAAAACCAGCCAATAGTAGTAAAATGCTGTACTGCCTGGACATAACGGTGTTATGGGTCAATCCACCTATTTGTTTGTGATGTATACAAACTGAACTTTCAAAATATGTGCAAAACTTACCATAAAAACAATGTTATATATGTCTTATTTAGATTCAAAAACAGGAAAATCATAAAAACCATGGTCAGAATGAGATCACTCTACAATTGAGAGCTCATTTCTGGGCATTTAGCTATTGAACCAACATTCATTAAGAGTTTTAAAAACTTGCAGTGGGTCATATCTATAAAATCCCAAAAGAAAATTGTGGTTAGAAAATTTAGGGGAGAAGAGATAAACCCTTGAACTGGGCCACACATAACTGTCCCAATGTTAGCATGCTAGCATTAGCAGGTTCAGACACTCAGTCTGCTCTTCAGATAAAGATGGCAAACAATAATTTGAATCCCACTTACACATGCGCGCACACACACAAACTACTACTACTTCCTTAGGACCCCATCAATGATTTAACCCTAGGAGTCCAACTGAAATATATTCATATCAATCAAGTCAATAATACATGTACATATCAAGTGTCAGTGACAGCTGTCAAATGACAAATGTATGCTGATTAATGTTCAGATATGTATATCGCAGTCCTAAGTGTACAATGGGGTGATAAGGGCATTTATGCTTAGGAAATTATGAATAATCAATATGCAATACACCATACATAGGCCTACAGTATATTGACAGATACTTTGTTTTAAAAGAGCAAAATGGTAACATGTCTGTTTTTCCATCTACTTTTGGCTTTAATCTAGATGACATGTTTTTTTTTTCTCAGACCTCACTGAGCTTTTTTTCCCCCTCACAACTATGAATCAAGCGAAAGGGAGTTTTTCCTCACCCCTGATGCCACCAGGGGCCGCACCTGAGCGCCCAATCTCTGTGTGACTATCTATGACTTATGATAGGCCCAGCCACTATGGACCTTACACATCTAAGAATCCTGGTCCTAACCTACGTTGACCTTATGACTCTACATTCTCTGTCTATCTCTTCTTCCTCTGCCTTCCTGCTTTTTCTGTCTCTCCTCTATACCTCTCCTTTTAAATCTATCTCTAACAATGTTTTTTCCCATTTGTTAAGCACTTTGAGTTACATGCCTTGTATGACACAGTGCTATACAAATACAATTATTATTATTATTATTATTATTATGTTGGCTACCTAACCACTTAATTTATTGTTTGCTCGTTATTTTTTATTTGTGGGTGTGGTCCTTTGTTTAAAACATGTCTGCCTGCCTTCCCTCTCTCACATAGGCTACTAAAATAGTCTTTCAAAAACTTAAAACAACAGCATGTGGAAATCCTTTTGGCTTTGGAGGGTTAACGTCTATAAGACTATACTGTACTCTACTGTATTGCACTGTACTGTACTCTACTATACTGTACTGTACTGTACTGTGATATACCGTACTGTACTCTACTGCACCGTGCAGTATGCTACTGTACTGTACTGTACTGTACTGTACTGTACTAGACTGCACCGTACTGTATGCTACTGTACTGTACTGCACCGTACTGTATGCTACTGTACTGTACTGTACTCTACTGTACTTTATTATACTGCACCATTCTGTATGCTACTGTACTGTACTGCACTCCACTGCACTGCACTGTACTGTACAGTACAACTATAGAACTGAAACATGTAGAGCGGTGGTGCTCAAACTGTGGTACGCGTACCACTGGTGGTACTTGAGACATCTCTGGTGGTACTTGGAATACCATTATGAACCTCTCCTGTACTGACTGGCAAAAGTGAATATGGAAGGCCCTTTACATGCGCGATATTCTGATGTTGGTTGTCAAGGTGGTACTCGGAGAGCTCAATATTTTCTCAGGGGGTACTTCACACAAAAGGTTTGAGAACCACTGATGTAGAGCATTCTGAGGACATGTACAATATTATGCAAAACGGTGTAGTGGGAATGAGTTATGTTACTGTTACCACTCAAAATCTTGAAGGTTAAAAAAAGTCGTGTGGCATTTTGTTTGGGGGGGCGGGGTATGATCGACTATTCTTCCGCCCAGACTATTTATGTGCCTTGCATATCAAGAAAATGAGTCCAGGTAATGATTTACTTTCATAGTATATACCATATGAGAAGTGTTGTTCTATATAGATATTTCTCCTATGGGTAAGGGTGGCAAAAGACCTACAGTACATGTTGTCCATCAGCTGTCAGTTTTGATAGCAGTTTAAGTACTCAATGATTACTGACTAACTAACTAATACAACTTTTGACACAAGTACTAGGTGAGGACTTGTCTGCAAATATATATTTTTTTATCTCTGTCTTCTTACTCAACATACACTAAGAAATCATTCCCATTTAATTTGAACTGAAGCCATACTGTGGCCTACATGTAGGCCTATATTGAGTAATCTGTAATGCCATTCTAAAGATGACTGAAATGCTCTCACAATATGCACTTGTAAAAATATAGAATTAGGTGATCTTATAGGGTTCTTCATACATATGGAAAGGTCCTGTCCTTTACCCTCTCTCATACAAATAAAATACGTATATCTGTTATGGAAATTAGAGGATGGGGAACATGCTACCTAGGGCATCTTGCACTGACACTATCCCATTCAAATCGAGCATTAGCAGCAGTCTATTCTCACCATAGTTTTAGTGTTGGCAATGCTCATTTTAATTCAGACCAAGAATCTTCTCAAATCGTTCACAATGTTACATGCTGTCAAGCACGTAAGCACAGACTCACCCATACTTTCACACTATGTACATTTTGTAGTTTTATCAATCTGGTCTAGCAGGCTACCCTTGCTTCATCTCTTCTGAGGACTATATTAACATTGTCAGCTAAGTATAATGTCATGTAATAACAATGTAATGCGTTACCAACATGACATATTGTATATGACATGGTAGACATTTTTTTTTCAAGGGGCACCCCTTCTAGGATGTCTTCAAATCAGTCAAGGAACACGTGTACCGAATTATATGCTTCTATCCAGCGCGTAACGATTTCTCGGCTTACAGCCCCTACTATTTGTTGCTGTAGCCCTTGTCATTTTGCAAAATATGCCCTTATTAATATACCGGTACTTCACTGGAAAAAAAACTTCATACTGGCATATGACGAACATACTAGATCAACACTGAATCTTTTTTTTTAGGCCTATTTTAAACACCGCACGTGTTTTCGATTTCCAATCAAATTGTGTGCCTATCTGCCACTTGATTAAGACCAACTGAAAATTATCGCGCCAATTAGAGCTAACAGGTTTAAAAACGTCTTCATCCGAGCACAGTGCAGGAGACGGCTTCCCCACGTGCTGCACTTCTCCAACATGCTCGCGCTGCACATTTTAGTTATACTATGTTTGCATATGTCGCCGAGTAGTGCGAATCATGATGATCAACATGTTCCAATTGAAACGAAATTTACCGCAGCTATTTTAACAAACACGGCAGCGACATGTCTGCATTACAATCTGACCCTGTACATTGGAGATGGGTCAAGGGAAGGAACTAGAAATCTTGTCAGTGTCGTCCTTCATGGGGTCGGTCTGGTCAGCGAGCCTATCGAGTTGAACGCAAGGCACACCAGATTGGAGCGAGGGGCGGTGAGTAGATCTGGATTCTTGTGTTTTCTTATTTCAATAATGTGCATGTAGGCCTACAGTTGTTCAGATTTGACTATTTGTATGCTGGATTGATACGTTCCCTTCTGTAGATATATGCAGAATTCTTGTTCTAAAATACAGTTCAATGGTAGGCCTACAGATCTTCCACTGTTTCCTCATCTCCTTTTGTGTTCAAAGAGTAGCCATGTTTGCTACTTGTTTTGTATTAAGAAGGGCATGGCCAAAAGGACTTGGATGTTCATGTCTATACATGAATGTTCTCAGATGTGTTCAACAGGTGTCTGACCGCTCCTTTGGGTGCTCACACAAAGATGGTTGCTGTGTGTTGCCACATAAGTTAACCAGCAATCCCTACCAGCTATGGAACCTCCTTGCCCTGAATGAATGAGTGTCTTCATACAACAAGCAGTAATGATTTTTTTCTATTGCAGATATATCAGGTTCCTGTGAACCTCTCTGCTCCTTTGGGAGAGCTCATCACAATTGAGCTGCACTCGCAGCCATTGCTGCGCATCGATGACACTTGGCTATGTGACAAGATCACCGTCCAGATGTGTGAGGGTGAAGAGTTGCTTTTTCCCTTCTACCGCTGGGTTAATCACCAGCAACCCCAATTTCTACGGCCTGCTACAGGTATGAAGCATTTGTTTAGTTGTAGTTCATTTGATGGGGACGGGTGTAGCATGAAACCTCTGGAGCATGTCTCTGTTCACACGGCCCATTGGTCCCACATCACAAGACTTTTAGCATTATTTTGTAAGGCCCAAGTGATTAATATGGCACATTCCATACTGTAGTGATTACTTCAGCTCTGCAAATCTTCACTTTTTCCATCAATTTCTCAGTTCAGCAGTGTTCATCACTAATGGAAAGCCTTTGTAGAATGCCACCGTCTTACCATCCACATTGTCTATGTGTTTTCAGCCATATTTGAGTCCCAGGATGTGAACCCCATTGGGCAGAAGCAAAGGAGGATGGAGCTGGAACAGTCCCGAAAAAAATACAGGTCTGGTCCGCTCAGCTCAGTCCACCTACAGTACAGTAATATCATGTGCCAGTGTTGCACTTTCACCATACATTTACGTCTACTTTTACATTGGCCACCTCTGGGATCAATGTTAACCACTACTGTAAATTCATTCACCGGCTTGTGGGGACAGGTGGTCAATCTAAGAAGATGGCCTACCCGCGTGGCGTCGGTCGCTGCTGAAAAGAGCCATGACCTTCCCAAAGATGTCCAGTACAGCGCCAAGATGGCTAAGGATCATGCCTCTGCTATACAGTAAGATTCCCCTCCTGTACAGCTGTAGTCACATTTTAGTGTTCAATGAGGTGTGAAGGGAAGTGCAGTGAAAGCCCAACTGGGAAACTCCAACTCCCAATGTCATTGTGACACAACACTCGACAGCACAGAGTGTTCACTGCACACTGCACAGAACAAAATTGCATTTATGCCTCACCCGTGCATGGGGGCAGCCCCCAGGGAGCACCCAAGGGAGCAGTGCGGCAGGACGGTACCATGCTCAGTTGGGACTGGGAGTCGCACGGGCAAGACCTTTGGGCTACAAGTTCTGATGCCCTAACCGCTTACCCCTGACTGCAACATGAAACATGAAGGTGGCATACTGGTAGTAGCAGTATAGTGTATAGTACACTTGGTTCAATATGAATACTTGTTTCAGTGTATATGTAGTACACTTGTTTGTTTGAAAATGTTATAAAATGAATTGCTGTTGGTTGTCTCAACCCCCTTCTCCTTGATCTGCAGGCATGCCGAAGAGACAATAAAACACTTGTTGACCTCTACGGAACAGTGGGACCATAAATTCTCAGGACTGGAGCACCTCATGCCGGGGGCAAGAAGCCAAATCTATGGTACTCTGTACTCCGTGTGTGTTGCATATGTAGTCTGAGACAGAATATCTTGAATCGGCGTCATCTACACCATTTTTAATGTGAATTGGCTCATCTGAGTTACTGTGTTGGAAGAGCATAACATGGAACTTATTTGAATGACTTGACCTGGGAGCAGCCGTGCCTTAATAGTTTGGGAGTCCTGGATCAGAGACGGAGAGTTCTAGGTTCTAATCCCACCCTGACCAATAAGGCTATCTTGCTGAAGTAGCCTTGAGTAGCTTAACTGCACATCCAAAGCGGCCTGCAGCTATTGCAGGGTATTGGCTACACTCCCTAGAGCTGTCAGCTGATTTCAGTATAGCGTGATGCAACTGATGTTTGAGGTAGAGACTATTCGTATGGATTATTTTCCAGAATGCATGGATGTAGGGTGTACGCCACTTTAAGAGACTGGTGGAGGTTCAGCACATTGCAGGCAAACCGCCACTAAATGCCACAGACACAGATAGCATCTTCCATTAAAAGATATATTCAATACTGTAAATCAAGATCTGTGTTTTTGTAGAATATGTGAAGGAGCACTGGGCAGAAGACTCATTCTTTGGCTACCAGTTCCTGAACGGCTTCAACCCCATGGTGATCCAACGCTGCTCCGAGCTGCCCAAGAACTTTCCCGTCACCGAGGAGATGGTCAGGGATTCCATGGGGGGAAGCACCTTGGAACAAGAGATGAAGGTAAAGTAGGTTAGCAGCACAGCACGGTGCCATACATGGGATGTGAAGTGCATCGATTTATTCCCTATAGTGGTGCCCTCTAGAGTCCAGAGTGAAAGTAGCATGCTTTGGTTACTGGCATAGAGCATGACTTGGGATTGAGTTGCACCATTTTGCTCTCAATGTTCTTTGTGAATTTTTACAATGCATAAAAAATATGACTCATGAAAGCCTTATTCTATACAGCAAGGCAAGTGGGCTGATTAAAAATTTAAAAACAATTGCAAATAAGGTTTGTTTCCAAACAGTGTTCCAGGTATGTCAATGTTTGTCACACTGATTTGGGGGTTGACTGGTATCAACCTCAGTGGATCACATATGGAGGGTTCTTTTTTGCGGTGGTGGTACCTCTTGTGGTGGAGTCTTTTGGTGGTTATTATTATTCTGATGGTGTGTGTATTGTCAATGTGCCCCCTGTAGGATGGGAACATCTTCCTGGTTGACTACAGGATATTGGATGGACTTGTGGGAAACGTAGTCCATGACGAGCAGACTTACCTTGCTGCTCCTCTGGTCTTGCTCTACGCCAACCCTAAGGGCCAGATGATGCCCATTGCCATTCAGGTACACTAATCAATCAGTTATGGGTAAAATAATCTAATCAGGTGTCAGGCTTGTAACCTAAGGTTTGCCTTGGGAGGTGTGGGAGGTAATTAACATGTGCACTCCCCCGTCCTCCTCCATGGCTGAGGTACCCTGCTTGTGGATCATCCGATTGCCTGTGTCTCTAGGCAACATGACGAATCAACAAATGGGGGAGGGGTGGAGGATGAGCATTGACCAGATTATGTGTTACATTAGAACATTAGCACTTGAATAAATCAAATGCACAAATTTCAACACGGTTCACTCTTCCTCCAACCAGTAATTGTTTCTATTTAGCTGTTCAAGGCGCTGTGTACGAATGGAAATGGTATGAAGGTGTGGTTAGATTAGGCTACCTTTAGTGTCTTTGTGTATATATAGTATTACTTTTTTGGATTGTAAATGATTATTTTGTCCGCCAGCCAATGACTCGTTATTCTATGCATTGTGTTTGTGTGCGTAGCTCACACAGGAAGTCACCGTTCCAGATGCGTGTGTGAAGGGAGAGCTGAAGCAGAGCCCCATCTTCCTCCCCACTGACGGTAAGTATGACTGGCTCCTGGCCAAGACGTTCGTCCGCCTCGCTGACAGCGTGCACCTAATGGTCACCCTCTGGTTGAGGACTTACCTCCTGGGTGAAGTGTTCTCCATGGCCACTTTGAGGAACCTTCCATCCACGCACCCGCTCTATAAGGCAATGTTGTGTGGGTCATGGGTCGTGACATTTCGTATGAATCCATGTTATTTTAACAGTGGCATCTACACATGGTTGTGCCAACTGGATGCAGCTGCTTTCCAACTGGCATTGCTATGTTGCAGTTGTTTGAAAAGCGTCTGGTGCAGTAATGAACAGTTCATATGATGGTCAATTTGAAAGGAAGCATTTCTCCTGTAGGACTGGGGCCATAAATTAATTTCTCGTCCGTGTTTTTGTCATTTAGCTCCTCATCCCCAACACCAGATATAACATCGCGGTACAATGTCAATCGGCCGAAGTATAGGTGATGAATGAAAGGTGGTTATCTGGGCAAGGTAAGTATAGGGTCTCCAAGCCTACCGATTCCTCGATTATTGCTTTTGTCCAAATCACACTTTGAACCAAATGATTGTCTGCATTTTTATTCATTGTTATGCCCTTATTGAGAGGATTGCATTAAAAGAGAAATTATGTGGCTAAACCTTGTTGGTGACTCCTGGCCTCCAAATGTCACTGGGCAGGATGAAGTCAACCTTTTTGATTTGTGATCAAATGGCACACGATTGCACAATAGAACTTTGGCTTCTTGCATTTCGTTATGTGGAAAAGGGGCCAGCCAGGACTTATGGTGCCTGTGTGTGATGAGTCGCTCAGACTGAAACAGCCCTTAATTAAGCAAGCGCTGTGTGCTGTAACGTCCCCTTTGCCCGTTATCAATAGAGCGTAACCCACGGACTCAAGTGATACACACTGTTACCAAATTTCCTTTAAAAACGCTTTAATGACAATTAATTTCATCCGCGACGAAGTTGGACAAGGTTAGGAAGTGATTGTGGTTACCCCGGCAATGTTACTCGGCGTGCGTGGTCGCGACGCCGAAAACACTTAGCTACA
>NW_026944859.1:0-2500 GCF_034702125.1 Engraulis encrasicolus
ATGGTAGTAAATTTGACTTCAAGATTGGTGTATATACCCTGTTGTGTTGCCTTGTGTTGTTTTGTGCTGTATTGTGTATTTCTTCTGCTCTCATATCTTGCCCTTTGGTTTTCTGTTTTGCTTTAGTTACGTGTATAAGGTTTTCACTGACAGATCCAAATGTGTCACTAAGTCTCAAAATGGAGGGCAGCAAAAACTTTTGCAGTTAAAGGATAACTTCTGTCAATTTTGACATGCAGTTGTAATGCTCACACTACCCTGGACTTGTAAGTACCTGAGAATTTTTTTTTTTCCCTTCAGCCTTTTCCGAGATCCTGTTCATTGTAATGGCGGCAGAGTATGTTAACATTAAAAAAAACATCTTGATGTGTTCCTAATAACATCCAAAAGGTTATGCAACATCAGCAGACAACTTCTAGCAAACAGCGATACCTTTTGGGATAATATTTGGAGTAGGCCTATGTCAAGAAGGTTTTTACTGTAATATAAACAAAGTCTGCCCCCATTAGAATAGCTCAGATCTCAGAAAGGGCTGAGCCGAAAAATGCAGCATCACCGGGTACTGACAAGTCAAGGGAAGCGTGAGCAATACAAGAGCATATTAAAATTGGCAGAAGTTCTCCTTTAGACACATGGACACTGGATCCATCCGTGGCACTCTGCTTATAGCTCTAAAGAAAAACGGTGATGCTCTGTGCTAATCTCTGGCAAGAGCTATACTGTACTTCCCTATGCTGTTCTGTGCTGCTTGTATTGCAAACAGAATTAATTTCAGGCATTTTTAACATACTTATGGTGTTTTATCAACAGATGCAAGTGATGGGAGCAGCAAAGGAGGTAATACTCTTCTCTGAAAATGTAATATTCACTTCTATCCCACAGGAATTAAATCCAATGAGATGGGAATGAAAAAGTCAAGGGATGTGGGCAGAAAGTGGAATATCTTAAAGGAGAAATACAGTGTAAAATGGCTTAAATGGTGTTGCTGATGCTGAGGGCTAGGTCTGGGCACATACCTGAACTCTATTTGTGCCTTGCATTGAGAAATCCAGCACTAGTTATCCAGATATTCAGATGATGAATAGAGAAATTAATAGATTTTCGAACCTGACTCTCGCCAGGTGAATGGGTTCCATGTTGCTTCACGAACATTCATCTGAAACGTTGATCTTCATGCCACATGCTTTAGGTCTACAAAGGCAAGGTGTTATTAACAAATTCTTGACGTGATCGGAGAAGCTTCTTGTCTGTCTGTCTAGACATTTTTAATGAGCTGCTACTTCAACTCAGAGCCATGTAATTCAAACATTGTCTCTCGAAGTGGAGATTCCTGGCCTTGCTAGGATGAGTATCGCCCATCTTTCCAGGATTTTACATCATCGCAACTCGCCAAGTACTGTTCTAAAGTGAAGGATGCTTCAAAATGTACTAAGTGCCACGTGCTGGAGTCATAGAATTTCCAAGGCTGCACTTGCTGTGAGAACATCTCACATCTCTGAAAACCGCATGGCTCTGAAAGCCGCATGGCTGTTCGGCATGCTGGGTGAATCTGAAAATCCCCCAGACCCTTGAGTAAGCTCACGAAGATGAGTGGAAATACACAGGGGTCTGACGAGAGCCAGGTTCATGATTTTCAGCCATCAAACAGAATCTCTAGTTTTGTGTGGGAGTGAGATGCTGGGAATAGCATTGCATTTACCTTTGCACTCTTGCCCAGGATTAGGATCATTAGGATGGGATGGGATGGGATGGGATGGGATGGGATGGGATGGGATGGGATGGGATGGGATGGGATGGGATGGGATTTTGTTCCTCTGGGAATGTGATGGGACAGGTGTGACAATCTGCTCCTTGGCCATGCACCAATGCAATGTCACTTTCATGCACAGACGAGGTGACCGAGGACCATCCCGAGGTACAAGCCATCGTCCAGGAGGCCTTGAAGAAGGCAGACGGCAACCAGCCCAAGGCCCCTCTTGACATGTACGTGGAGGCCTTAAGCAAACGCATCCAGGAGGTACAGTACCCATGCACACACGCACGCACACACACACACACACACACACACACACACACACACACACACACAGTTTAGAAAGGCGCTTCAAAATAAATGTATTATTATTACCTCCGCCAAGGAGGTTATGTTTTCCGTCGCCTTGGTTTGGCTGTCTGTTTGTTTGTTTGTCTGTCAGTAGGATCACTCAAAAAGTTATGAACGGATTTGGATGAAACTTTGTGGAGTTGTTGGAATTGACAAAAGGAACAAGTAATTACATTTTGGTGGTAATCCGGATCACAAACCGGAACCAGGAATCTTTTTAAAGATTCTTCAGCATTGCTAGCCTAGAAATCTAGACGCCCCTAGTGACCGCAAATTGAACTGTGGGACAGGGCGAATTATGACATTCCAATTTCTAACTCCACAAAAAGAAGGCAGAAAGACTAAAAGTAGGGTGTAACATTATCAAATGTTCTATCAAACAGCTTCCTTGGCGGA
>NW_026944859.1:7500-9894 GCF_034702125.1 Engraulis encrasicolus
AGTGTGCCCCTTGAGCCTTGAGGAGTGTTATTCCCTACCCAACGTTACACTGCTTGTCGTCTCTGCATCAAACGGAAGTCCAGCAGCCAGTTGCAGAGGGAGGGTGCTGCGAAAACCTAGTTTGTCCAGTTTTCTGATGAGTTGTTGTGGTATTATGGTATTGAATGCTGAACTGAAGTCAATGACACAGCATTCTCACATTACGAGTCTTTATTGTCCAAGTGGGTGAGGGCTGGATGGAGGGCAGAGCAAATTGCATCCTCCGTGGATCGCTTGGCTCGGTATGCGAACTGGTAGGGGTCCAGGGTGGGGGGTAGGGTGGCTTTGATGTGTGACAGGACTAGCCGTTCGAAGCACTTCATGATTAAGGGCGTCAGTGCTGCAGGACGATAGTCATTGAAGCATGATGGTGATGATTTCTTCGGCACGGGTATGATGGTCGCAGCTTTGAAAAGTGATGGGATGACTGCTTGCTCCAGAGAGATGTTAAAGATGTCTGTGAAGACATCCTTCAGCTCTTCTGCACAATCCTTCAACACTCGGCCAGGTATGTTGTCTGGGCCAGCTGCTTAGCGTGGGTTGATGGTGGCCAGTGTCCTCTTCACACTGGCAGAGGACAGGTACAGGGGTTGATCATGGGGGGGGGAGGGGGATAGTATTTTCTGTGGATGAGTGTCATTTTGTGCTTCAAAACGGGCAAAGAAAACTGTTTCAGGTCATTTAGCAGAGAGGTGTTTGTTGTCACAGCTTCGTGGTGCGGGCTTATAGTCCGTGATGGCCTGTAATGCCCTGCCACAGCTCTGTGCATCTCTGCTGTCTTTGAAAGTGTGTTGTTTATTTTGTCCGAGTATTCCTTTTTTTGCTTCCTGATGCCCTGGGACAGGTTTGCCCTTGCTGCCTTTAGGCCAGCTACGTCTCCTGCTCTGAAGGCTTTGTCCTCTGGCCCTCAGCAGTCTGTGAACGTCTCCTGTGAACCATGGCTTCTGGTTGGCCTGGTGGTTATGCGTTTTATTTCTGTAACATCGTCAATGCATTTTGTGATGTAGGAGGTCACGGTGTCTGTGTACTCCTCAATGTCAATGTGGTTGCGTGTGGTGGCAGCTGTTTTGAACATGTCCCAATCTGTGGTTCAAAGCAGTCTTGTAGTCGTGACACGGCTCCCTCTGCCAATTTACTCACCTCCTTCCAGAGCAGGGTTTTGGTGAGTGTTTACTTTTGTCTGTAGGCTGGCAGTAGCAGAATCGTTAGGTGGTTCTGATAGGCCGATGTGGGGGATGGGCGTTTGCCTTGTATGCTCCTTGTTTTGGGTATAAAACAAAGTCCAGGTGTTTGGTCCTCTTGTTGGAAAGTTAACATGTTGGTGAAATTTTGAAGTACTGTTTTGAGATTTCCGTGGTTGAAATCTCCCAATGACCACTGTGAAGGCATCTGGGTGTGCATCGTGTTGTTCACTGATTCCCCGATGCAGCTCGTTCAGTGCCTCGCTTCTGACGCTGTTGGTGTTGCTAGGAGCGAGGTAAACTGCGACCAGTAGAATGGCGGATATTTCTCTTGGTAAATAGAAGGGTCTGCACTTGATGATCATGAACTCCACTAGTGGAGAGCAGTGTCTCTGTACCACCGTAGTTCAATTTCGTGTTCAATGCAAGTTACTATGTACAGATATATAATACTGTTGTATGAGTGCCAAATGTACACACATTTGAAATGTTCTCACAGGCTAAATAAAATCTCTCTGCCGGCCAAATTTGGCCCCCGGGCCTGGATTTGACACCCCTACTCTAGCTAATGTATGTTTGATAAATTTGTTCATAAAATAGCTGTCACCAAGAATGGCAATGACCAGTCCTAGTGCATTCCTAAAGGCCCTGTGTTTATGTCATAGTGTATGTACTATGGTAGTTAACTTTTCAATGACTATTACAGTGTTGCCACTGGAGGTACGGCGTGCATTACGTGACAACAGGTGTTGAATTAACTTTTTCTTTTTCTCTGTGTGTGTGCTATCTGCAGAGCAGGCCCAAGCCTATGGTGAAGGCCCCAGAGCAGCCCCTACCCCGAGTGCCAGGAGATGGAGGCCTTCAAGGCCTCTCTGGGTGCCTTCGCCCAGGAGTGGACCTCAATGGAAGCTGTCGGTCACTCTGCCGCTACGCTGTCCTGCCCATCGTGCAGCCCAGCACGCAGCCACAGCTGCTCAGCGAGATGATCGCACACATGGAGCGTAGTTACGCACCCACTCGCAACAGGCCCCTTATTAGCTAAATGGCCTCTACTAGCGCAGAGCAAGGCCCTCCTATTGACACCTCAATCTTCGGCGTTTGCGTCTAGTGCCGAGTCAAGAGCAATGCAAGTATTTCTGTGCTCCGGTTGAACTCCCGACTCACCCAATTTGTC
>NW_026944860.1:0-5000 GCF_034702125.1 Engraulis encrasicolus
CTTTAGCTAGAGCAGAGCATCGGCGCAGGACGGGAGAGAGAAAAGCCGGTTGATAACGTCATACGCAATGCGTCAAATTTTACCCCCGGTCCCAGTGGGCAGGCTATCAGCTGTTCCCTAAGATGATCTCTGGGTGATGGAAAAGGCTGGGTCCACAATCATATTAAAAAGATTATCTTCAGGAAAGTTTGTGTGAGTAATACACTTTGCAAAAAGCTGTGCTGATATTCAGGCATCTTTGAGCTAGACTAGGCAGAAATCTCAGGAAACCCTTCAGAAAAAGGGTCTAGCGGCAAATTTGAGGAAAAGTCGGTAAACATGCTATTTCCCATAATTTGAGGGTGCTGAATCCAAATATTTAGTTTACCAAGCTGAATTTTGAGTTTTAAGCCTGCTAATTAGCATAATGGCATAGCAGTCATACTAGGCGAATGGAGATTCTTTGTCTCTGCAATATCTTTTGAAAGAATTGATCAATTGTCACCGAATCTTGTATGCTGATGCTCCAGCATGTGTACATGTATTGTCTATATTTTGGAAGCCACTGGTTTCAAGATGGCTGACTTTCAAGATGGCCGACTCATAAAATGGTAACAAAAAGTCCCATACTAATGCAAATTACAAGGATGGCACAAAACATCCAGCTTGGTAAACATAATATTTCTAATCAGCACCCCCAAAATATGTGAAAATGGACTATTTACCGACTTTTCTTCAAATATGCCACTAGCATTCTTTTTTTCTTAAAATTGTACTAGTACACAACTGTGCAAAAATCGCCGAAATACATTCAGAAAAAGGGATCTAACAGCAAATTAAATTGATATTATCTATAAGTTGAGGGTGGTGATTCTAAATATTATGTTTGCCAAGACAGATTTTGAGGTTTAAGTGTGTTAATTAGCATAATAGCATAGCAGTCATATAGGCGAATGGGTCATTTCACGTGAAATCAGACACTTTGGGACCCGACCGACCCGGATTTCAATCATACTTGGTGTGCCTTTTTAGTAGCAAGGTAGCACCCCAGAACTGCGTTGGTTTGAATCTGACACTAATATTAAGGGAGAAACAGACTAGGAAAGGTTCACATGTGAGGGTAGGACACTATAGGCCTACATTCAGCCTTGAATATATTTCAAGTCAGTGTTAGTCACAAAAAGATGCCTGTGGTGTTGTTTGAAAGCTCTTTTCCGGCTCTAAATATTGTACAATCAGCTTGGAATACAACAACTCTCAGAAGATGAATTATGATAAATTGAAAAATTAAAAATTGAATATCTAAAAAAGCTATATTTTAAAATGGCCAGTTCCTTGTCCAAACGTAGCCGGCAATGTCATGAGCAACACCTCAAATGCTGGTGTTTGGTTCGTTATTCATTTCAGAGAGAATTTGACTCACAAATATGGCATCATACAGAGCACTTACTAACAATATGGTAATGCCATAGTAGCATCACATGACAAAACAAAAACAAAACAAAAATGGTCAGTGTCCATGGTCCCAGGTTTCAGAAACTAAGGCAGATGTCCAGTTATACACACCAAATGATGATATGTGAATGTTTGAACATTCCTTCTCTGTGTACCTGTGCCATCCTCCCTTTACCGTACTTTAAAAAGATAATCAATGGCTACACTCTCATTTTGTACTCTACCAGTGCATTTGAAGCAGCAGCTGTGTCTTTTGTAGATAATGTATAAGTACGTCCCGTTGCAGTTACAGGCTCCACTACCAGAAGCACATCCTGATGATCCATGACAAGTCTATCTGGTCTGAAGGGAAAAGTGAAGGATGGAGATGGTCCATGAGGATGCAGGAAGTTCAGTTTCACCTCTCCAGTGCTCGGCATACATTCCTTAACACATGCTAGCCACCAGTTGCCATCATATACAGCTACAACATACCCTTTGATGCTTGAAATAAATGTAACACATTCCTTTACTGAGCTCACTCTTTCAACTCTGCCTTCTCTGAATTCTGGAAATGGCCTAACTTCCACTGTGTCCATTGACAATGGGCAGAAGCTGTGTAGTTTTTGAGTACCTGGAATAGTTCTTGCAGATTCAAACCTTTTCAACAGGTTATCAGCTTCATGATGGTACATCTTTGTTGTGGCAAACTGGCAATGGATGTTCTTGACATTACCCATGACAAATTCAAACAGTTGGTATGGCGTTACAATTTAATTGTCAATAGGACGTTGCAGACTTGCTCGTGCAGCAAGCCATTTAACTGTCCCTCCAACGCCATCACATGGACCTTTGCCATATGATGTGGCAAAAAAGTGCCACTCTGCAGTTATGTGAAAATCTGCCTCTGCCTCGTGGTGGCACACATTTGTTATGTTTTTAAGGTTCTTATATTGTGCAGCACAGCCATCAGAAAAATATATGATCTTCTTTGGACGTTCTGTCATTGACGAAGTGTCATTGAGGAACTGAATTAGGAGCTTCTGAAACAGATGTACAGCAATTGTATCGTGAATGTTGCAGTCTGAAATAACAACAAAACAGATTTTTTTCCCCCAGTTTCAACTGATCTTGGTAGTAGCATACAAATGGATGGATTGTGGCCTTCACTGGTTTTCCCAGTGAAATGATTGAATAGCATCTTGAACTACAAAACCATAGTTTTCTGCAAAATCTGCTACCACTAAAAACGTTCCTAGTTCAAGGGAGTCAGTCAAGGATAAAGGTAACTGCAACGGGACGTACTTATACATTATCTACAAAAGACACAGCTGCTGCTTCAAATGCACTGGTAGAGTACAAAATGAGAGTGTAGCCATTGATTATCTCTTTAAAGTACGGTAAAGGAAGATGGCACAGGTACACAGAGAAGGAATGTTCAAACATTCACATATTTGGTGTGTATAAATGGACATCTGCCTTAGTTTCTGAAACCTGGGACCATGGACACTGACCATTTTTGTTTTGTCATTAGATGCTACTATGGTATTACCATATTATTAGTAAGTGGTCTGTATGATGCCATATTTGTGAGCCAAATTCTCTCTGAAATGAATAACGAACCTAACGCCAGCATTTGAGGTGTTGCTCATGACATTGCCGGCTACGTTTGGACAAGGAACTGGTCATTTTAAAATATAGCTTTTTTAGATATTCAATTTTTAATTTTTCAATTTATCATAATTCATATTCGGAGAGTTGTTGTATTCCAAGCTGATTGTGTAATATGTAGAGCCAGAAAAGAGCTTTCAAACAACACCACAGGCATCTTTTTGTGACTAACACTGACTGATATATTCAAGGCTGAATGTATAGTGTCCTACCCTCACATGTGAACCTCTCCTAGTCTGTTTCTCCCTTAATATTAGTGTCAGATTCAAACCAACTCAGTTCTGGGGTGCTACCTTGCTACTAAAAAGGCACACCAAGTATGATTGAAATCCGGGTCGGTCGGGTCCCAAAGTGTCTGATTTCACGTGAAATGACCCGAATGAAGTTCTCTTTAATTAAACATATTTCATAAAAAGTCCAATAAACAAATATCAACATAATGTATCAATATGACAAATATTATAATGAAATATATAAATCACCATATGCTTGATTAGCATTGGCGCCCACTGTACTGCAACCACTATACTGCAACTACTATATTGTAACTTTTTATAAATGTTGTTATTAATAAACTACCTTGTTTTATTGCCTTAATTCCATCCAACATGTTTGATAAATATTTGGTTATGACTCCTGCACTATTTTAGCACTTAAATATGACATTTAACCTTAATGCTATGATATTTAACAAATTGGTTTAGAAATAATAATAAAAAAAGAAAAAAAAACGTTTTGCTCATTTTAATATGCAAATTAGAAGGTTTAAAACTCAGAATTCAGCTTGGTAAACACAATATTCAGAATCAGCACCCTCAAATTATGTAAAAAACATGGTTTACCGGCTTTTCCCCAAATTTGCCGCTAGAACTCCTCTTTTGTGAAAATTGTACTAGACTAAGCCAGGAAGTCATGGCTTTCTGTTTGTCTAGCCTAATCCAAAAAGTAGTGTGCTTTTAGTGAACACACTTCTTTATCATTATTGTGGTTATTTCCCCTTCCCTTCTTCCCTAGACCTATTTACGTGTGTGTGTGTGTGTGTGTGTGTGTGTGTGTGTGTGTGTGTGTGTGTGTGTGTGTGTGTGTGTGTGTGTGCGTGTGCGTGTGTGCAGGGCCGGAGTCATGGGCGAGCAAAGCTCCTGTTCAGGGCTATCCTGTGATGGTAGGGGCCCTAGCTTGACCTTGACAGGCCCCATCAGTGAATTGCCCTGGGCATTGTGTCCCACCACTGCTCAGTTCAGACCTGACGTTGGAAAACTACTGGAAGTAGGCTACAGCCCGTGTGTTCTCCATCATCAGGACAAAACTCAATCAACACACCTTTTCTAAGTTTTGAAGGGAAGTTGAAATAACTCCAAGTTTAGATACAACTTAGGCACTTAACTGTTAAAGAGACAATCAGGTGTTCATCCAGCTAAGGTAATGAAAGATTTGTGATGAAGCGAAACCACAAGTCTCAGAGTTTGGTGCGAATCAGCCATTGAACAGAGTAAGCCATTGCGAAACATTATCTGCTGTATGTCAAATCACAGTTGCGGTTTTAGAACATCAACTGTGGTGTCCCGCCATCTGGTTGCCAAGCTTAGGTGACAGGATTCTTTCCTCTTTTGAATTGTACAATTCACTAAGTTTTTTTTTTTTTTACAGAGATTTTAAAACGTTGGCTTTGTATTAAACATACTTTTGTCCTAAATGCTACAAAAAAATCCCATAGATCATTTTTTGTTTACACTTGAAATGCGAAACTTGATCTTTTCTATTGATTCAACCGTTCACAGGATTTGTTTTTCCTCACTCTCCCAGTGCACCATACAAGCCAGACACTGGTGTGATGAGTATATAGTACTAGTCCTCTCTGTATTTGTGTTATGTTCTCCACTTCTCTCTTTTCTCTCTCTCTCCTTTTTCTATCACCT
>NW_026944861.1:5000-9829 GCF_034702125.1 Engraulis encrasicolus
ACACCTTTGCATGATACCACCCGGGCAGGAGAGGAGGCAGGTCATGTTGGGTGGAGCAGGGCGAAGAGGCAGGGAGAAGAAGGGATGACTAGGCAGGGAGAGGAGGCGGCTGTGTAGGGAGGCCGGGCTGGGTAGAAGCAGGGTTCAGTGGAGCAGTGCCGAGGGTCAGTGACGTTTCAGCAGTAGCACACGTCAGGGCACGCAACGACAGCCAGTGCCACTATTGTATGGATTTGTTTGTTTGTTTATTTTTAGTGCACTAGAAGCATATTCATTGCAGCATAGCAACCACCAATCACTAATTAATAGATGGCCATTAGATGTCCTTGCACAGCCTGACATCTGACCCCCCCCCCCCCCCCACCCCCCCCCCCCCCCCCCCACCCCCCCCCCCCCCCCACCCCCCCCCCCCCCCCCCCCCCCCCACCACCCCCCCCCCCCCCCCCCCCCCCCCCCCCCCCCCCCCCCCCCCCCCCCCCCCCCCCCCCCCCAAAACGTCTTTGACCCGTGGAAACCCGTAACAGCCTGTCTCCCAAATCCTGTGCTCCTGGACACGGATGTTAAGGCCACGGAAACTCCGTGTCCAGAGGCACGGATTGTGCCAAAATTACGTGCTTCTGGACTCAGAATTGGTTTCCGTGATGGGCACACGGAAGTGCTTTCTATATTCCCACAGCACTGTGTTAACTCTATCATTAGAAAATACATACCAAATGCTAATCCTAAACAAAATAATGCTACAGCAATTGAAGTTGTGCCCTGACCAAAACATTCCCTAACCTTAACCTGTCATTAAAGACATATTTTCTTTTCCAGTTGGTTGATAGGTTATCAAATTCATATAATGAATGAAAGAATACTAGCTGTGCCCAGACCAAAACAATCCCTAACCGTAACTTGTCAGTAAGAAAAACATTTTTGAGAAAAAATATTTGAAATTAGAAAAATCCTGAGAAAACACAAGACTGTGGAAACATAGAACTGTGGGAGTAAAGAGAGAGCACTCCTGTGTGTCCATCACGGAAAATAATTCCGTGTCCAGGAGCACGGAATTTTGGCAAAATCTGTGCTCCTCCACCCGGATTTCGTGTTCTTAACATCTGTGTCCAGGAGCACAGAATTTTTGGAGATCATGTTGACACTAAATGCGGCGATGACCACTCCATTGCATTGGAACGAATGACTCAAGTCAGATCGCTGACACAAGGGCGTAACTTTATGCTGACAATTGGGGGGGTCAAGGTAACAACAAACAAAAAAAATACAAGAAATCAGTTCAAGTGTTCTGATAGTGTTTTTTTTCTCTCAGTTTTCTTCAGTATTTGCATGTACAGTTATGTATGTTACCTGGTCATTTGTGCCTCCTGCGCTGTCTCTCTCTGTACTCTCTCTCCCTGTTTTTGGTCATCTCGACCGTCTACCCTCGCCTCGATGATCTACCACCCTCTGCGGGTCTGCAACTGATTTTGTTGCATCTTCCTCACGCACGCATCACCTCCTTTTCTGTGGGATGTGTGTGTCAACTGTGGTTACCGAATCTCCTCCGTGTGCCTGGGAGTGCACTCCAGGAATGAAGTCCTTCAACTGCTGCACCTCCTCTGACACCTTCATACTCTATCTCTTGAACTGGTTCACCTCCTTTGTCACCTCCTTCTCTCTCCCCCTCATCTGTGCTTCCTCGTCTCTCTCTCTGGACACCCGTCTCTCTCTCATCACCTGTACCTCCTTGGCCTTGGATCTCTCTTTGGTGACCTGCCACAAACGTTTCTTGAACCTGATATATAAAAAAAAAACTCATGTTAATAGTTCAAGATGGCTTGGCAGCAAAAACTCACATCAAGAGTTTTTAGAGAATGCATTCTTCCCAATCAGGCTAAAGTCAAGCTTGTCAGAACATCTCATTTATAATGTTTGGCATATAGCAATAAAGCAAAAGATGAGTTAATTAATTAATTAATTTTTAAAAAAAACATTCATCACCCATTGTGCTTCGTAATTCATATGATCAGAAGAACAGCTTACAGTCAGAGATGGTTGCTAAAATCTTGTTGATCATGCAGTGCCAAATTTTATGATAATGACATATCCCAACCATCAATCACTAACATTCAGGATGCTTTGTTATGCCCCACAGGACTCTCTTGTCTGTTTGTTCGCCATACATAGGTTGTTATTTCATATAGGTCAGAGAAAGGCCAGTGCTTGTGGTAGAAATTTAAAGGTAGCCTGCTGGCTTACATAATATCCCATACCCATTATGTATACAAACAATATGACTGTTTTTTTTTTTCATAACTAAATAGTGGCGCGGACGACAGACAGGAAATATTTGATGAGGATCCTTACTCTGTCTCACTCCACAACCGTATCTCACTCATTTCGTGAAGTATTCACGAAAATAATAGATTCATTTTCGTGGTTGGTTGCCCCCCACTTCACCCGAAAATGTGCCCGTTTTTCGTGGTAGGAGCCACGAAACGCTGCCTATTCACTTGAATTCTGCCCGACTGTTGCCTAGCGAATCCAACTAGTTTTGATGCCCTTTCGGTTAGCCTACCGTCAATGGTAATCAAAACATTTCAAACAAGCAATTTAGGGTTCGTAGGTTTTAGGGTCTCACCATCAAGTTAGGGTTAAGGTTAGGGTTAGGGTTAGGTTTTTAGGGGTTAAATTTAAGTAGGGTTAAGGTTAGGGTTTAGGTTTTTCGGTTTTAGGTTTAGGTTTAGGTTTACGGGGACATAAGGCGGTAAGTACCGATCGTGAAGGGCCGTTCGATTAATTAGGTGATGGATTCAGCTGTGTTCTAGTCAGCACCCCCTCCTCGCCCCTGCAGACGCTTGGATAACCACTAGCCAGCAGAGTGGGGGCAATTCAAGGTGGTGAATAGGCACAAGAGCGTTTCGTTGCCCTACCACGGAAAAAAGCGGGCAATTCGTGAATGCAACCCGAAAATTAATCTATTATCTTTCGTGAAGACTTTACGGAAAGTGAAAGGCTGGTGAGATAGAGCACAGCCAAGCATAGTGTCCACGCGAGGAAGGAACCCCTTGTCCTCCCCCTCCCTCCCTCGTGTCTCTCTCTTCTCCAATAACTTCACTGGACGACGAAACAAACTGAAAGCCTAATCGCTTGGCTGTTGTCAACAAATGCGATTTTGAAAACAACAAATATAATGCCACAATACATCTTATTTTTAAAATGGATGTGTTTACTATTGGTGTCAAAAAAAACTTACAGGCATTTTGTTTCAGCTGCATTGAACAAGCTTCTCATTTGACAAAGTGCCCGGATACTATCATAGGAAATCACGAAAGAGGCAACTGGAAAGACAGGGGGTAACCAAAAACTCACTTAAAATGACGTCGAAATACAAACAAACAGACGTCCCGATCTGCTAGGGGTCACAAATATGTGTTGGTTTGAGGGAGCTAAATATACCAAGTGGCTAGCCATCAACGAACGTCCCCAACATATGCCATCAGCCCCGTTCCAGTGTTATTGAACTACGCTGTCTGTCGTAACCTAGCAATTAAAATAGCTAACGAACTGGCAGGCCAGAACGGCAGTGCAGTGGTTAACACCTATAGGTTCTCAAAACACTCCGGACATACTGTCTCTTCTGCCAAAGGCTGGTCACCCTACTCTTATGCCAAAGGACACATCCCGCATGATCATGTGGGCAATTGCACGTGCTAAAAGTAGAAAAAACAACAAATTGCCTCAACTACTTGGTCAAGCTGATCGCTAATCAGTTTGAATTTGGGATAGTGAGAGGGAGAATGAAGAAGGGATTATGCCGCATTCCAAGTCTAGTAGGAAGTCGGAGTTCTTCCGCCCAAATAGGCTTAGGGTAGAAAAACTGTACGTACACCACTAACGCAGATTTGGAAGAAAATACCGATGGGGGGGAGGTGGGGGGAGACGGGGGGGGGGGTTAGGGCCGGATTTACATTAACATGATAATTTAAAACATAACTGAACGAAACTATTTTTCACTATTTTACATAAACATGGGTTGGCTAAAGTTGTTCATGCACGACAATTACTGTGATTATTAAGGGGGGTTGTACAATTATATAAGGGGTGGTTGGGTTTATCTTGTCAGGTGTGCTGAAGTGTCTGGGGGGGCTATAACCCCCGTAACCCCCGTGGAAATTACGCCTATGCGCTGACATGTTTAGCTGATATAGCATCGTCATCAAGCGGTGACAAGGTGATACACATGTTATCCTGTACTAGGTGGCGGTAACACAACATCTATGAAAAACAGAGGATACCAGACCAAGGTGGACCGATGCCCAGAGTTGGGCCATGTGAAAAAGGCTAAACACAGCATCTAATGTTCATATCTATGGGGCAGTGAAAGTTTCAATTTGACAGTGCGGGCCGGGGGATGCTGGAAAGGACATGCTTGAGAGGCAAATGTTATGTTCTTGGTCAGACTAAGTCTCAAAGAGATTTGAAAGTGGATGATAATCCAGGGAGGCGAGTCTGAGAGTCTAAAGCCACTTTTCCATACACAGCACAAACCCATCGTGTCGTGTCAAGCTGAGTGGTGGTGCTGGTGGGAGGACAGACCAGTGGTGTAGTCTACTTTTCTATGGTGGGTATACTGTATATTTGAGCATTTTTTGAAGTGGGTATACTGTATATATTTGTCCTATTCAAAATAATGGATCAATCAATTTTACTGTAAGTGGGTATACTGAAATCCCTGAAATTCAGAAGTGGGTATACTCCGTATACCCGTGTTCTACGTAGACTACACCACTGGGACAGGCGCAAGAGCGGGACACAGGTAGGCACAGGCCTGTTTTGGATACCAGATG
>NW_026944862.1:0-9820 GCF_034702125.1 Engraulis encrasicolus
GTCTGTCTGTTTGTCTGTTTGTCTGTCAGCAGGATCATTCAAAAAGTTATGAACGGACTTGGCTGAAATTTTGTGGAGTTGTTGTAAATCACAAAAGGAGCAAGTGATTAAATTTTGGATTTTTTAAAAAGATTCTTCGCCATTGCGGGATAAGGTGAATTTTGATAACCTTTCTAGTTGCTTCCTCCATCAGCGTTGTTGAATTACAGTAATTGGTAAATTCACTGCTTCAGGAGTACAGACCCATAATGTAGAGTGGAGGCATGTGAAGCAAGGAGACATTTTTTCGTACCTTCATGGTGCCAGTGCAGNGGGTGTAATGTAATGTAATGTAATGTAATGTAAGTTACCTTCATGGTGCCAGTGCAGTGGGTAATGTAATGTAATGTAATGTAATGCAACGTAATGTAATGTAATATAATACCTTCATGGTGCCAGTGCAGTGTGTGACCCAGTCTGCCACTCCTATGAGGAGACGATGCCTACTCAGCCTCTCATTCACCAGGATCAGCCGGGCGTCCGTGTTGGCGCTGATCTACACAGTAGATGGACATTTTACAATTACAATGAATACGTTTACATGAGACCTTTAATTCAGAATTACCTTCATGGTCCCAGTGCAGTGGGTAATGTAAGGTAATATAACCAGGATCAGACGGGCGTCTGTGTTGGCGCTGATCTACACAGCAGATACATAGGCATGTTAGGGAACAGTAGCATGCACAGACAGCATGTGCCATCAGCCATTTTGTGTTTTACATTTTGCAGTTTTTCCTTTTGAAGTATATGATAGAAAATGTGATAACAATAACTGTATTTGTATAACACAAATCATACAAGACATTCAGTTCAATATGCTCCTGACCTGCAGGTCTCCTGATGTCACATGGATCCAGGAAAAGTATGATCTTAATATATATCTTAATATGTCATAGAAGATGCAAAAGTTCAAAGATCCACGCACAGCGTCTAGGTGCTGGCAAATGCCGGGGTATGCCAGGGAAGGGGCAGCCATGGCCTAGTGGTTAGAGAGGTCGTCTTTCAATCTAGGGGTTGCCAGTTCAAATCCCCCCTAACCTCTCCCTACATCACCATCCATGGCTGAAGTGCCCTTGAGCAAGGCACCTAACCCCACATTGCTCCAGGGACTGTAACCAATACCCTGAAAAATAATAGTTGTAAGTTGCTTTGAATAAATGAAAGCATCAGCTAAGTGTAATGTAATGTAATATGCAACACTTCAAAAGGAAAAAAAATACTGCACACCCTCTTGATTTTATGCTCTTTTATTCAGAGCGAAGTAAGTCAGACGGGTTATGTGCAGTTATATTTGTTGTCCTTTTGAAGTATATGATAGAAGATGTGACACAGTGTCAGCCAGGCCACGCCTTCCTAGAGACGCAACACCTTCGTCGTTGCTTCTAGTCAGGCCAAGAGCAATGTAAATATCGTTTCTGATCTCCTGAAAAAGCGGGAACTCCACCCACTTTGTCGGACACCAGTCAACCAGTAGCAAATCTAGGGAGGGAGGCGGGTCAACCATGCCATTTGGGAAACGTTAACTGTTATGGTCTTGGTCAGACCAAGTCTCAAAGAGATTTGAAAGTCGATGACAATCAGGTTGACACAGTGTGTCTGTACCTGTTTGCTGCTGTGGGGCAGGGTGAAGTATGGGCTTAATATATCTTAACCCTCTACTGCATAGGGTTGCCATATGGCAACCGTTAACTTTTTCCAGTTTTTCTAGTAGATGGTACACTATAACCTATATATTTAGACTTATTTGTGATAAGACAGCCTTTTACTTTGAAACCAAAAAAAACTTTTCAGGTCACATGATTAAGAAATAAACACAGGAAGCCCTTTTTCATCACCTACTTTGGTGTGTGGAGGTCATCGCTCAAGGCCTCCATAAACCAAGGTATTACCAACATTTCAGCCCAAAATATTGTTATAAAAAAAATAAAAACACTATCTGTAATATGTAAACTGTTATTTTTCATCATTAAAACAACTTTAGATGCAAAGGTTTTTTTGTAAAATGGTAAAATGTTATGGTTGCCATATGGCAACTTCATGCAGTTATGGAACAACATTTTGGCCATTCACCCCAATCAACCCCATTGGAATGACTTAGAATTAGAGTAGTATGAGGCTATTTTTACAGATATTTCTTATAATTCTTGTGCCAAATGAATAATTTGTACTTATATTTGTAATTTTAGACATGTTCAATGTAAAAATGCATTTTACATGTTTGCAAATAGGTGTAAACAACCTTTTCGGAAGCTTTTTTGTAAATGTGTGTACATGTCTATGGGCCGAATTGTTGACCATATTTTGCTATCTTACCAAAAATAATTTCACTAAATACTAAAAATATATATTTTAATTTATGTAATTTAATGAGTTTTAACATTTGGAAAGTAATATATTGGAGTTTTATCAAGGAAAAAGTCTCTTTTTGCAGAAAAACCTGATTTTACACAAGATTCCACGACTGCATGAAGTTGCCATATGGCAACCATAAGCTAAAATCTTAATTAAAAATAATTTCATTAAAATTTTTTTGGAAATCTATTATTTAACTCATTTTAACACTAAAAAAGCACTGAAACATTTTTTACATTGTAAATATAATAATTCATGCAGTAGAGGGTTAATATGTCATCGAGGATGTTTGGCTGTGCTGTACCTGTTTGCTGCTGTGGTGCAGGGTGAGCAGGATGGTGGCGTCAGTGGTGTAGTCTACGTAGAACGCGGCTATACAGAGTATACCCACTTCTAAATTTGAGGGATTTCAGTATACCCACTTAAAATGGATTGATCCATTGTTTTGAATAGCACAAATATATACATTATACCCACTTCAAAAAATGCTCATATATACAGTATACCCACCATAAAAAAGTAGACTACACCACTGGGTGGCACTGAGGAGCACGGAGATGAGGCTGACGCACAGGCACATGACCCAGAAGTCAGTCAGCACTAACGGAACTCAATTGTTCTCAACCTAAAGTCTCCTAAAGGGCTGCTAACCTCAGGCATCCTAAGGGGGGAATTCACCTGAACTCACACTAGGGCAGTCATGGGAGCCCAAAGGTTGCCGGTTCGACTCCCGACCTGCCAGGTTGGTAGGGGGAGTAATTAACTAGTGCTCTCCCCCATCCTCTGCCATGACTGAGGTACCGCCGGACTGCTCCCTTGGGGTGCCATTGGAAGTTGCCCCCTTGTACGGGTGAGGCATAAATGCAATTTTGCAGTGTTTGCTGTGGAGTTGGAGTTTCCCATTTGGGCTTTCACTTCACTTCACTTCACATCACTTCACATGGATCCTTGAAAAGTATGGGCATAATATATCTTAATGTATCAGAAGATGTAGAAGATGTGTGTCTGTACCTGTTTGCAGCTGTGGTGCAGCGTGAAGTATGGGCTTAATATATCTTAATATGTCATCGAGGATGTTTGGCTGTGCTGTACCTGTTTGCTGCTGTGGTGCAGGGTGAGGTATGGGCTTAATATATGAAGAGTTCAGATGCAAAACCCCCCAACTCCATTTCTGAAGACCTGCACTTCTATATTTTTAGAGAACCCCGTTGTTGGTTTGGTTTACATTCATGTACTTGATAATACATATAAATAGTTGATTACATAAATAAAATAAAAATATATGGAATTTTGATAGTTTGTGTAAAATAAAAATGAATTAAGATTATTTTCTGAAAAGGCACTTAGGGGGTTTTGCATCTGAACTCTTCATATCTTAATATGTCATCGAGGATGTGTGGCTGTGCTGTACCTCTTTGCTGCTGTGGGCAGGGTGAGGTATGGGCTTAATATATCTTAATATGTCATCGAGGATGTGTGGCTGTGCTGTACCTCTTTGCTGCTGTGGTGCAGCGTGAAGTATGGGCTTAATATATCTTAATATGTCATCGAGGATGTGTGGCTGTGCTGTACCTCTTTGCTGCTGTGGTGCAGCGTGAGCAGGATGGTGGCGCTGAGCAGCACGGAGATGAGGCTGACACACAGACACATGACCCAGAAGTCAGTCACCGCTAACGGAACTCAATTGTTATCAACTGTTATCAACCTAAAGTCTCCTAAAGGGCTGCTAACCTCAGGCTTCCTAAAGGGGGAATTCACCTGACCACACACTAGGGCAGTCATGGGTAAGCGGATAGGGCATCAGATTTGGAGCCCAAAGGTTGTCGGCATAAATGCAATTTTGCAGTGTACACTTGTGTGCTGTGAAGTTGGAGTTTCCCAGTTGGACTTTCACTTCACTTCACCTCACTTCACATGTATCCTGGAAAAGTACTGGTTAAAATAATATATCTTAATGTATCAGAAGATGTAGAAGATGTGTGGCTGTACCTGTTTGCTGCTGTGGGGCAGGGTGAAGTATGGGCTTAATATATCTTAATATGTCATCGAGGATGTGTGGCTGTGCTGTACCTGTTTGCTTAATATATCTTAATATGTCATCGAGGATGTGTGGCTGTGCTGTACCTCTTTGCTGCTGTGGTGCAGAGTGAGGAGGATGGTGGCGCTGAGGAGCACGGAGATGAGGCTGACACACAGACACATGACCCAGAAGTCAGTCACCGGGGTGACCAGGTAGACGTGCACCGTAGAGTACACAGCACACCACAGCACCAAGTAGATCACCTGCACACACACACACACACACACACACACACACACACACACACACACACACACACACACACACACACACACACACACACACACACACACACACACACACACACACACACACACACACACACACACACACACACACACACACACACACACAGAGCAGACGCTTTCTGAATACACATAATAATGCATACGTTTCCATGACACATGTGCACAGAGACAATTACCGACTTCAGGTCAAAGGTGACTATCAAGGATTCTAAGAGGAGAGTGAAGCTCTCACTGTAGAATCTTCGGTGGCTGTGGAATGCATTCTATTCTATTCTGGTGTATTCTACTGTAGTGTAGTCTATGCTATTCTACTCCACTCTTTTCTATTCTATTCTATTCTATTCTATTCTATTCTATTCTATTCTATTCTATTCTATTCTATTGTATTCCATTCTATTATGTTCTATTCTATTTGAATCTATTCGACTATACTCTATTCTATTCTATTCTATTGTATTCTGTGCTATTCTATTCTATTTTATTCTAGTGTATTCTATTCTATTCTATTATATTCTATTTGAATCTATTCTACTATATGCTATTCTATTCTATTCTATTCTATTCTATTCTATTCTATTCTATTCTATTCTAGTGTAGTGTATTCTAGTGTATTCTAGTATATTTGATTCTATTCTATTCTATTCTATTCTATTCTATTCTATTCTATTCTATTCTATTCTATTCTACATAGACACATGACCCAGAAGTCAGTCACAGGAGTGACCAGGTAGACGTGCACCGTAGAGCAGTGTTTCTCAACCGGGTGCCGCAGGCCCCCCTCAGGGGTACCGTGGAAACGTGGCTGATAAATAAATTACATAAAATAATACATATTTGTCTAAATTAATAAATGAATGCTTAGTCAGTGGAATCTTTCATCTGCCATTTACGCACAATAAAGTAAATTTAGGTCACCCCATTGACCCCTTAAAGCGCGGCTTTATGAATTCATTGTTACCAGTATGGTAATGACCAAGTCGTGGTGCATTACTAAAGGGCCTGTGTTGTGTCATAGTATTGTAGTGCTATCGTAGTTACATTTCAATGTGTATTACAGTGTGCCACTGGAGGCGCGCATTAAGGGGCTACGTTGTAACTTCGACCATAGGTTGTGTGACATCTCCAAATGTGTTACTTTTCTAAGCTTTTGTGGTATCGGATGCGATGCCATGTTACGGCTTGTTGGTTTGGGGGGCCTTGACATTTTTCATGAATTGAAAGGGTGCCTCGCCTAAAAAAGGTTGAGAAACACTGGGCTAGAGTACACAGCACACCACAGCACCAAGTAGATCACCTGCACACACACACACACACACACACACACACACATACACACACACACACATACACACACATACACACACACACACACACACACACACACACACACACACACACACACACACACACAGCAGATGCTTTCTGAATACAGAGTACCAGGGAAGCTGACAAGGGGGGGCAAAGGGGTCAGTTGTCCCAGGCCTAGGGAGATGGGGGCCCCATAATTGTGTCCTCATTACATTGTGGGTGGGGGGCCCTTTCAGATGACTTTGTCCTGGGCCCAGCCAAAGCTGTCAGCGGCCTTGCATAGAACAATGCACTAGTTTCCATGTTGTGTTCACTGACAATCAAGGATAAAGTACTACAGGCAATCACACAAATGCAAAACGGATTCAGACATCAAACGAATGCAAAACATTATGTTGAACTTGGAACACATTTTCTTCTAAAAATCTGCATAGCTGCATAATCATTACCGGGGCCAGGATGAAGTTGAAGATGTTGGAGTTGAAGAAAAGGTATCGGCGAACAGACCGACGCCCGAGGGCAATTTGGAGAGGAGCTTCAAAGTCCTGCGGCGGGACCTGTCAAACAAAAACAATGACATGGGGTACAGTAAGACTACAGACCTGGGGTGCGTTTCTCGACAACGTCTTTGCTAACTAAGGTAGCAACTTACTTGGTTGCAATGCAATTTCTCATGGGAAACCTAGTGATTTGCTAAATGGTTATCTAACTGGAAACGAACCTAAGTCGCCGGCACAGCAACCCAGTGCCCCACCACTATAGGCCATGGCAAGGCCGGCCTACTTTTCACATGTGTCCTAATTTGACTTTAACAACAGTATGCTGTATGTTGTGGCTGTAAAGATTTTGAAAGGAAGTGGTAGATTTGGAGAAGTGATAAAGGAACGAACGGCTGTTTTGACAACTGCCCTAGAGCTCAACAAACCATGAATTGTTAGTACTACACAGCCAGAGGACAGACAGACAGACAGACAGACAGACAGACAGACAGACAGACAGACAGACAGACAGACAGACAGACAGACAGTCAGAGAGACAGACAAAAAGACAGTCAGAGAGACAGACAGACAGACAGAAACCATGAATTGTTGGTACTACAGCCAGAGAACAGACAGACAGACAGATAGACGGACGGACAGACAAACAGACAGACAGACAGACAGACAGATGGACAGACAGACAGACAGACAGACAGACAGACAGACAGACAGACAGACACACAGAAACTATGAATTTTAGGATCTTTTAGGCTCTGAAAAAGACAGTAGTCCGCCCATTTCATTAAAGGCTTTTTAACTTCACCAGCAGTGTGCCTTGGAATCTTTGGCAGACCTTATCAACAGCCACAACTGGACCATAATTTTAAGAAACTTTATTTCCTTGAGCCAAAGAGCACCTGCTAAAGAGAAAAAAGTGAAGCAGCACTCCTCCATGATCAACATTCCCTTGTGAACAGTTGAGTTATTTTAGCATAGAAACTATGAATTGTTGGTACTACACGAGGGGAAGGGAACCTATGTCTCGAGGGCTGTTTATGGCCCTTGAGGCCGTTTGATCCGGCCTCCGACATCATTTCAATGTTATGTAGCTTCACATGAAATATAACGTATTTTGTAATGGAATCTTATAAATTACATTTGCAATACAATTACGTTATATTCAGGGGACCTAGAGAAGGTGGGGTCTGTTTTAAAGCTGGCTGCCTTCAAAATAGGCCTAAAGTGCAGGGGGAAATCGTGGTTTGTGTTCATAGTGCGACCCTCGGAGGACTTTGACGGCCCTTGGAGGAATTTGAAATGGCCCCTCGAATGAAAAAGGTTCCCCACCCCTGTAATACATAGCCAGAGAACAGACAGACAGACATACAGGCACACAGACAGACAGACAGACAGACAGGCAGACAGACAGACAGACAGACAGACAGACAGACAGACAGACAGACAGACAGAGAACAGACAGACAGACAGACAGACAGACAGACAGAGAGAATGTGAAGTGGAGCATGCGGTCGGTCACCTGGAAGCCCTGTTTGTTCAGCTGGTCTCTGCAGTGCGACAGGTCAAACTTGGGACTGAAGACAGAAGAGCTGGACACAGCCCACACCTCCTTACCTGCAGTACACACAAGACAAAACATCACCCTGAAGCCATCACCTATAGTATACATTATTAATAATTCATAATTAGTCTAATTATACATTAAAAAACAAAACCCTATTTACAGTATATCCCACACCTCCTTACACACAAGACAAAACATCACCCTGAAGCCATCACCTATAGTATGCATTATTAATAATTAGTCTAATTATACATTAAAAAACAAAACCCTACTTATAGTATAGGCTAGCCCATACCTCCTTACACACAAGACAAAAATCACCCTGAAATCCAACACAAGACAAAAAAGGACCCTGACATCCAATACATATAGTAGGCCTATAATAATAATAATAATAATAATAATAATAATGAATAATACACTAAAAAACACAAACCCTACTTATTATTCTGCATATTTCCTGTGACCTTTGTATCTGCAAGCGGTGTAAGTGGTGTAAGCTACAGTAAGTGGTGTAAGCTACAGTATGTTTATGTCCTCGAATGTAAGTCACTTTTGGATAAAAGAAGTGTCTGCCCAGTGCAATGGGATGTCATTTAATAATATTAGAATTCACTAGCTAAGCTAGTGAAAGTCAATGGATCCGTGTAGCATTGTAGCATGCTACACGGATCAATTGACTTTCACTAGCTTAGCGACATGCTCCCTCTTTTAACTTGTCTTAAAGCAAGACAACGCTTAACATGAAAAATAAGACACTTTACCACCTTTATAAACCCCAGCCAACGATTTTAACTGTATTAAGCCTCAAAATAGTGGCATACCCCTTTAATGAATGTAATAATAGATGTCAATAGGTTGACAGGGATGCCCTCTGATTCTCTTAAGAAACCTCTTGTAGCAATGTTGTTCCAGCAAGAGTGACTAAGGCCCGTTATGTGACAAGTACCATCTGCAGGTAAGAAAAAAAAAAAAAAGAAAAAAGAAAAAAAAAAAAAAAAAAAAGAAGAGGCTACAGAGAAAAATGAAGAAATAAAAGAAGGCAGGCGGACCACAGGAAACATCTCGAGATCTCATCACCTCACACTGCATGATAATCAGGCTGTTCAACTGCTCAGCGAAACAACATGATAAGATACGGGGTTAGGCATAGGGCCGCAGACAGACTTTGACCGGGGCCTCGGGCACAAAATCAATCTGACAAGGGCCCCCCTCTCAATACATACAAATGTAAATGATGTCCCCAAATTCTAGGCCCCACTCTTGTAACCCCTGGGCCTGGGACAATTGACCCACCTTGTTCCCCGCCCCATGTCAGCTTCATCATGCTCGCCCGTGAGGAGCAAAAAAATGTTGTTGTCACTATCACACTTGACTTGTGAACTGAAGGCATCTCTCTAAGCAATGTTGTTGCAGCAAGGAGTGATTAAGGCCCGTTGGAACAAGTCCATCTGTCAGTAAGAGGCCTACAGAGACCAAATGAAGAAAGGCGGACTCACAGGAAAACATCTCGAGAATCTCACCACCGTCACACTGTCAGTGTATAAAAAATCAGGGCTGTTCTAACTAAACATCCAGCAGGGAGCACCCAGGGGCGTTGGGAGCTTAGCAGCAAACACTGTGGGCCCTATGAGTACAGTCAGCTTCAATGGACCCCCCCCAACCATATATCTACATCAGTGATTCTCAAAGTGTGGTCGCGTGGGGGGACCATTGGTGGTGCAGACCGCGA
>NW_026944863.1:0-9843 GCF_034702125.1 Engraulis encrasicolus
CCCCCAAATGGGGGGGTGGGGGGGAACAAAAAGAAAAAAAAAAGATAGAGAGCAGAGAGAGGAAGAGAGAGGATTTCATAAAGCAGAGGATAAAGATGGTAATGCGGACTGAGAGAGAGGGCATAGACTAGAAGAAAAACAAGGACGGAAGAGGGGAAGGAAAAGCAAAAAAGGGTGGAGAGAGGGAAAGATTAGCGAACAAAGATGGGTGTAAAAGAGAAAACAGAGAGGACAAAGAAGAGAGGGAGGGAGTAGAGAGAGAGAGAGGGAGAGCGAGAGAGAGAGAGGAAGGCGGGGAAGCGAGAGAGAGAGAGAAAGAGAGAGAGTAGAGGAGTGAGAGAGAGGAGAGAGTCGATCAGGGTGACCCTTGGGTGGCCATATCAGGGTCCTCTCGCGCCATACTGCTGTCTGTCAAAGTGCTTGCTCAGGAAAACACTTCACACACACACCACACCACACACAACACACACATACACACATACACACACACACAAACACATACACGCACACACACAAACACACACACACACACATACACACACAACTGCAAGCCACACACATCAGCACCACACACACACAACACACACACCACATACTCACTCACAACACACCGCACACACACACACACACACACACACACACACACACAGCCACGCACGCAAGGAACACACACACTACACACACACACACACACAACACACACACCACACACACACACCCACACACACACACACCACACACACCACAACACACACACACACACACACCCAAGAGTGTTTAGCGCTCAGAGTGTCATCTCCTAAGTAATGGTGGTCAAGCTTGGGTGGCCTTGCATTGACTTGGTGGCCTCTCTCCTCTGAAAAAGACAAGGGACAAGGCTGAACTGAGTCATTCTGGGCATAGCGGGCGGGCATTCCCTGTGTCCCTGCACACCTTGTGGCCCCCTATTTTCAGAAAATGTAAATAAAAATATCTGAAAATAGGGGTCCCCACAAGGATTCGGCGGCACGACCGGCTGAGTCAGTTTTCTGCGAACACTTATTAAGAGGGGGGCCCCCTTCAGGCCATACGTGCCCGAGGCCCTATTTCTCACTTAGTCCCAGCCCCTGGACCAGGGACAATGTCACAGCAGGAACTCAAACAATGTTTTGACAGCTATGAAATCGAGCTGAATATAACTGAGATGAGATCTAGTAGTTTTATGGTGTGTCCTATTTCCCCACATTTACTTGTTGTTTAGCCACTAACCATTGGCTTTGTGGCCGATACATGATGCAAGGTTGAAGTGTGTCCCAATACTTTTAACACACACATATATACTATATACTATATACATATAAGATATAATAGAGCTTTTTGTGCCTTTATTTCTGACAGTAAAGTCGAGGAGAGACAGGAAATGAGTGGGGAGAGAGAGGCGGGGAAGGATCGCCAAATGCTCGGACCAGAATCGCACACAGTGTCCTTCCGTTAGTCCACAGCAGGGCCCGTAAGAAGTTTTTAAAAAAAATAAATGCCTACAAACTTGAACAGAGATTCTTTAATATGCCAAATGTAAATGATAGGTTTTCGAGTGGGGGCACTCTAACATGACCACCGGTCCGGTCTGGCCTAAAGGAGCGTGTCCTCATAACTCCCACTAGCATTGAATAAAAACATTCCCTTAGTTCTGCTTAGGTCTGCCGAAAGGGGGATTCCTCCCCCTCACCCTTGCAATAATAATCGTCTCGCACAGGAAAGCAATATGGGCCAAATGGAACCTCGTCTCCTCTCTAAACTCTCTCTGACCTTGAATCATAACCGTGTTGGGAATAACGGCGTTTATATTAAACGGCGTTACTAAACGCCGTTTACTTTTTTTCAGTAACCTGATAATCTAACAGACTACATAGTTCTTACTGTTTCAGTATATATCACGCCGTTGAACATTACACATTTCGATACATTACATTACCCTTTTATCCTGCAAAACGTTACTGTACATAGGGTAGCCAATGCGTCGTCAAACCCAGTTGGTTCTATTACCAAAAAACCTCTCCTTCCATAAAGATGCGACATATGGTGCCACGTTCGGCACGCTGCCATCCACCGCCAGTAGAATTCAGAAACAGGGACAGAATGAGTGTGTGTGTGTGCTGCTTGGTGAACAGTGTTAGTCTGATCCCAGGATTATTGCTTTTGCGACCGGGATAACCGTGGCTACTTCGCATCAACCAGGGGCTGAATGAGGGGGAGCCCCAAGCTAACATTACCAACCTCCACTTCTCTCACACGCTCTCAACACGCGCGGATTCCTCCACCAAAACCTGTAGATGACTCTACGACCTGCATTCGCCACTAAACCAACCTCCGACTAACTTGAGATTCGTATAACAAGTCACCGGAATGAAGTTTCAATGTGTTTGTGTGCTTAGGATAACAACCTTGCTGTCTCGCATGTCGGCATCACACTGCCATCGGAAGTTTCCGCCGCGGTAAAACAAAAAGTGCTCGTCCCGATCATTATCCTCCTCGTGAGCATTAAAAACTGGTCATTCAGAGTCAGAATAGGCTAAGTAACTATGCTCAGAGAACTTCATCATGATTCAACTTCTCACTAACCACCGATGAAATAGCTCGCTGATATTTCGCTGATAACCACACAAACACCAAACGTCGCAAACTCTACGAGACAAAGACGCAAAGTGGCTACTTATCTCCCGCAGTTTGGGGTCTAGTCACAGGTCCGCGTCTTTTAACAATAAAACTGCTTCAAACGACGCTGTGAACTACAAAATTAACGTAATCGTTAGTCTCTTGTTTGAAAGGGTAGCATTTAGTATTAATTTAAAATGTAAATACTAACATTTAGTAGTAAATTTTAAAAGTTGGATTTAACATGGTCACATTTCAGTTGAATTTAAATAAGCCTATTAAAATGGTGTTCTTTTCCTTTATATATAATATATTACTATATATATTAAAAAAAAAAAAAAAATATATATATATAAATATATAGCCTATTTGCCATACCGGTGGCTTTGGTTTATTATTGTTGCAACAATATAAATTGTTGGTTTGTAGGCTAAACTTACCTTTCTTTTAAACCGTCCTTCTCTATGGTGGTTTTATCGAACATGGTCTGGGGGGCGAGTAAACGCAATAGTTACTTTTAACTGGGTACCTAGTTACTACTTTCCATACCGGAGTAACTCAGGAAGGTAACTCAGTTACTTTTTTGCTAAGTAAACTAGAAACTATTAACTAGTTTACTTTTTCAAAGTAAACTTGCCCAACACTGCATATTTAATGATGGTGCCCACAATATTACGGATGGACAGTGAGGGGAAGTGGTGGTTCACGTTTAGAAGGTTACCAGAACTCTTCAATAGTCTTATTAAGTATTATCTTCGATCTTTTACCCTTATTTAATACTTACCGCGTTTCTCTTTAATTTTCTTTTATCTTCTGTCTCTCTTCTCTTTTTTTTCTTTCCGCTTTCTTTTTTCTTTTCACCTCTTTCTCCTCTCTCCGACAGCGTTTGTTTTCTGCTGCCCTCTAACCAAGCAACTCTACAAACCGTCTTGCTCTCTGTGTTTTATAAATGCCCCGCACTTCTTCTCTCCTCTCTCTCTTTTTCTGACCTCTCCATATTTTTTCGCTCTCCTCTGTGTGTTAACCCCCAACCCCCCCCCTCCCCCCCCCCGCCCCCCCCCGTCTTCCCCCCCCCCCCCTCGCTCTCTCGTCTGTCTCCCTTACCGACGAGGCGTCTGTTATCGGGGTCTTAAAATTTGGTTCAGGGTTTGCTGTTTTTTCTTTTTACTTTCCCATTTTTTTTAATTTAACGAGTCCACAGATGCAGCCCCCCCCCAATATCACCCCCCTTCCACCTCTCTCTCTCTCTCTCTCCTCTCTCTCACACAACACACACACACACACACACACACACAACACCACCAAACACACACACACACACACAGAACAACACCCACAATGCTCATTGTGTGACCCCTCTGCACTGTCTGAAGCATGACACCCGCATTCTTGTGAACTGCGTGTGTTTGTGGACAACACATTTTGAAATTTCAACTTTTGGGAAAATCGGACCTAATGGGTGAAATGTGCATGAGGAACCATGCTTGCTTTTACCCTTGAATCATAGGGAAATTCAAAAGATAGCCACCAGGATCCTTTAATTTTTGCACCTTTCCCAAAATTGAATAAAATTCTCGTTTGCATTCGAAATTTTCTATTTTTTAAAGCACAAGTTAAGGGATGTTGCGGACCCATGAAAAAAAAGTCTTAATGAATTCTGAGGTTAAAAGCCGCCGTGGCCTTAACGTAGGGACTTGGTTTGTTCCCATCCGGGTTCCATTCTGGCCTGGGTCGTTTGCCAGTCCTTCCCTGTCTCTCTCCCCACTCATTTCCTGTCCTATAATAAATAAAGCACAAAAGCTCCCCGAAAAAAAATCTTTTGAAAAAAAAAAACCCAATGGGTCAAATGTTTGTCTGTGTATACTGATGGTGGATGGTCGTATGGTAGATATCAGCATGTTTGTAAGGGTTAATTTGGGCAAAAGGCGTACCGTGAATAGCAGCACGACAGAGAGAACTTTAACCCCGACGCGGAGCGGGACATATTTAATGTTAAGTTTGTTCTGCCAAAACAAAACTTTGCCGTTGTGGAACCCGCTAGGCAACAGCTGGAAAGGCTACCAGGGGGAAAAAAGGTGTTGTCTTCACAGCGCTGATTAGAGTGACAAAAAACCGACCCCCTGCGGAGTGAATAAACATTCGCTTTACCCACTGACTTTACAAGCCATGGTTTAGCTGAACGTCTTGTTGCCATTGACAGCGGGTAGCCAGGCAAGGGGGTGCGTCTATCACGCCTTGTTTGGAGTTTTTGAAAAGTGTTTAGCGGAAAAGTCTTGTTCCCATTGCAGCGGTCTTTTTTTTGACCAACCCTCCGTTATAAAAAAAAAAACAACTGAAGTTGGGGAGCCCCGTTGAAATGAATGGAGCATTCGACAGATGACGTCACAACCATATAATAAGTTAGTTTAGTGGCTGGTTAGTTCCCTGGTTAGTTCCCTGGTTAGTTCCCTGGTTAGTTCCCTGGTTAGTTCCCTGGTTAGTGTTTCGACGCAGTACATATAAGGGTAGTTGCTCGGGGCCCCCTTGTTTCCTTCCCGACCTTCCCCACCCACAAAACCCCCATTTAACAGACACAATGCGGACGCACGCCGCACACCGAAAAGGGCACGCACGCACAAAACCACACACACCCCACACCAAAAAACCACACACACACACACCAAACACACCAAACACACACACCCCTCTCACACACACCACACACACACACACACACACACACCACACACACAGGATCACGGCGGTGCCCTTTCCCCCACACTGATTTACGGTGCTGGGGGCCTCAAGGTGTTTCCTGGCTAATTTAGGCCCCTACACCCCCGCACCCCCTCCTCAAACACTTGCAGGGGCCAGCCTGAGTACAGCGTGTGGGGGAGGCACCCGACAGGAGGGAAAAAGGGGGTATGTTGTCCCGGCCCGGAGACAAGGGGCACAAAATGGATCCAGTTACATTGTGTATATGAAGGGGCCCCTTTCAAGGCTTTGCCCCGGCCCACCAAAGGCTTCAGGGGCCCGGTGTTTTGGGGTGTGGTGTGCGTGTGTATTGTGGTGGTGTGTGTGTGTGTGTGTGTTGTTTTGGTGTGTGTGGTGTGTGGGTGTGTGTGTTTTTAGTCCCTCTGTGGGTTGTGCGTGTGTGGGGTGTGGGGTGTGTGACTGTACGTCCCTGTGTGTGTTGTTGTGTGTGTGTGTGTGTGGTATGTGTTGTGTTGTGGTGGTGTGTGTGTGTGTGTGTGTGTTGTGTGGGGTGTGGTGTGTGTGGCGCTTTCCCTCTGTGTGTGTGTGTGGTGTGTGTTTGTAGTGGGGGCGGGCCTTCTCGAGAGAGGAGAGTCACAGAGAGAGGAGTAGAAAAGAGGGGGTGATATGGATGCATTGAAAGAAAAAAAGAAAAGGAAAAACGAGGGAAAGGAAAAATGGGTGGTGTGATGATGGAAATTTCCCTTTTTAACCGCTAGTGAGCTCTGGGTGAAAACAAGCTGAACGATTTCCCCCTCAAGGTGTGGCAGTTCCTATTCATGGTGCAAAGTATTGATCTGCCCCATAAAGTTTAAGGGCAGTAATACGCCAACATTGAGGGGAAAAAAAGGGCCCTTTAAAAATATTTTACATTAGGTTGGATATTGAGTTACTGCAAATTTGACATAACAGTATCTCTGAAAAAGGGAATATTTGGCCTTGGCTTTGTAAGAATAAATGTTGATGAAAAAGTAGAGTAGAGTAATTTATTTTTAAAAGAAGCCCCTTTTTAGTCTAAACCATTTTGACAAAAAAGCTTACGCACTTTTTCCCTTTTTAAGGCAGTGTTCACCCCCACCTATTAGGTTCAAAAAAATTCAATTGGGCCCCAATTCAATTTACCTTACTTTGCCAGCGTGACAAAATATTCATTTGAATTCGCCAGGTAAAAGAGTTACAGAGAGTGAGCTTTAAAGTCTTTATTATAGCCTCTCTCTGTTGTGCCTATTTGTATGGTGCACGTTGTGCAATTTGGGTTTTAGCTCGTCGCATGACTCTGGGAGGCGGGCTGGGGTGGGGGAGAAAAAAGGGACTGACTCACTGATCGGCCCCCGCCCCTGTGGGCCCCATTTCCCGGGGGCCCGCACCCCTCGTGGGCCCCCCATTTTCAAAAATGTGTCTGATACTGACAGTGCCCAGTGTTTGTGATAACACAGCATCTTGAAAATTTTAAGGGAGAGTTCAAATTTTTTGAAACCATGAATTTTGCTGCTATGGTTTTAAAACACTACTCCCAAAAATGATGCATGTTCTCTATTTTTCTCTCTCTCTCCTCTCTCCTCTCTTCTCTCTCTCTCTCTGTCTCTTCTCCTCTGAACTAAGTATGTCTGCCCCTTCCCTCAAAGCTTCGTGTCCTTTTGGTGACTTGCCTTAACATGAAAAATGTTGAGAGCGAAAGAGAAAGGGCAGTGACAGGTTTGTGTGTGTGTGAGAGAGAAAAAGGAGTGAGAGGGATGAATGATTTTCAGAAAAGGAGTGGGAGGTAAAAGACAGGAAATGACCCCTGATACAGGAAATTACCCATAATGTAAATGGCCCATTTGTGTGGCGAGTGCTGGTTTTGCTGGGCACGAGCATGCTACTTTGCCCTTGTGGGTCTGTCTTTTGGGCTTTTGCGCTTGATACGACATAGAAAAGGGAGTGAGAAGAGCAGAAAAAGACCCCTGACCCCCAGGAAAAGACCTCTATATATAGATGGAGGTTTTTTTTTCATGAACATGGTGTTTTAGGAGGGAAATAGGCAGCCACCCCTTAGTAAAATTTTGACCGACAAAGGGTTTTTAAAAACAGAGGTTAGTTTTGTGCAGCTAGATCGTGCGCCGGGGAAAACAAAAAAGAAACCCCTCTTTAATGTTGTGTTCTATGCGTCTTGCAGGGTCCCCCCCCGCAGGTGCGTCTGTGGTCCGCGTCCATGTCCCATCATGCGAAGTGGCCAGCTGAACCCGGACATAGAGGAGGCCTCATGCCAGCTCCTCCCCCCCGACACCCCCCCCCATCCCAGGGGAAAAAAACCAACCCACCCCAGCGCCCCCCGTGGCTACGGAGACACACACAGGGTTTTGATAAAGATATTTTTTATTACTTTACTTTATTAGACACCTCTTCAGCACACTTTCACACCAGGATTTCCCCAGAAGGAAATGAGAGAACCGACCTTGTGGGAAAAGGGTTATTTTTGCCTGGTGAGTTGGTCCAGTATCCATCACAACGCCGAGGGGGTTGGCAGGGTTATACGTAATCCCCTTTTGCTCCCAAAGCATGGCACATGTGCAATAGTCTTGTGATGTAATGGTAAGTCCCGCTTTAAAAGGCCTTGTCGGGGTGCAAAATGAAATTCAGTGAAAATGCAATAAAATCCTATTTTATCCATATTTGTTCAATTGTATGTATCTTGTATTGGTCTACCCGCAGAGGCAGTTTGAACCACAACAATTTGGGGTTTAGTCAACCTCTCCTTTCTGAAACCGTGCAGGGGGCCAAACTAAAAATTTTCCCTGATATTGGGGTTTTATTCCTTCTGCGGCTTTCCCTCCCCTCTTTCTCACTTGCCCGCTTGTGGCCCCCATGATGTTTTTCATAAGACAGAAAATTAATTCAATGCTTGCAAAAAAAACAAATTTAAAAGTCCCCTTCCTCATTTGCAATTGTTGTAGTTAGGCTGACAGTGGGGAAACTTTATTGTTTTCTCCACGGTGGCGGGGCGTCAGCATTGTGCGAGGTCACAAGCACAAGTGGAGGGCGGGAGTGTGCATATTGGAATGCACACATAGCCTAGTCTTGCTTTCCAGGCTACCCTTTACTGCAACTACACAGACAATGTGAGAGTGTGACTTTGACATTGTCCTCAGCAGGGCAGCTGTATGTAATTCACTTGCCATCTTCTCTTATCAGTAAAACCTCTCTAGTGTTTTTTAAAGGGGTATGCCACTATTTTGGGGCTTAAAGCAAGATAACTATTAACATGAAAAATAAGACACTTTACCACCTTTATAAACCCCAGCCAACGAGTTTAACTGTATTAAGCCCCAAAATAGTGGCATACCCCTTTAAGATACAGCAGCACTGAGGTTGATGCAAGAATATACAGTATGTGATGGTTTTTGGCAGTCACCCAATATGTTCAGACACTGTTGACACTGAACGTGACTGTATCCCAAGAACACCAGAGGCAACACACACACACACACACACACACACACACACACACACACACACACACACACACACACACACACACACACACACTGTACACACACATACACACACTGTACATACACACACACACACACACACACACACACACAACACACACACACACACACACACACACACACACACACACACACACACACACACACACACACACACACACACACACACACACACACACACACAGAGATAAGTAGTGAAATGGGGACAGAGGTCAGTGATAGCTTCTATACGTGTGTGTGGTGTAGCTTTAAGACTTCACGACTTTTATTGTATTATTATACAGCTTCCTGTGAAGCCAAACTACAGATGATACTGCAAAACTATACAGTACATGTAGCTATTAGGTAGCACAATTTCTGCTCTGTCCCGTGATACTTGTTGTGAGTCCTTCTGCAGTCAGATGAAAGCTTTCTTGGTCTTGTTGGAGTGATTTTGCAAGTACATTCAATATTATATGAGTATGAAGGCACTTTTCCAAATACTACCTGGCTTAATCGATAAACGGTGGCTG
This sequence comes from Engraulis encrasicolus, assembly GCF_034702125.1. Lineage (NCBI taxonomy): Eukaryota > Metazoa > Chordata > Actinopteri > Clupeiformes > Engraulidae > Engraulis > Engraulis encrasicolus. The sequence continues at coordinate 9,371 of NW_026944863.1, forward strand.
AGTCATGCTGTGATGTTGAGCTGTACCGGGTAGAAAACGTTTTTTTGTTCAACCTGAAGCAGGTTTTTCTACCACAGACCACAGATAATAAACATTGTAGCACATAAGCACATGCTAACTTGCAACCACTTACGGTATGTAGGCTACCACCACAGCTACACTGCAGTGTCTTAATCACAGTCATCCTAATCCTAACATCCATGGGCCTAATTTCTTGGGGAAGTTTGTTCTTTTTTAAAAAACCATCCTTTCTTTTTTTTATCCCAAATCACATTAGTAGTGTGAAATTCCTCGTACAGCTCCGGGAAAGCCCTGTGTTAAGTGGCCGGCCTCGCAGTTTAGACCCCTTTGGAATTGGAAATAATTCAATCATCATTTAGGAGAGATGCTCTCTCCCTACCCCCTCTTGTCTCTCTGCTCCCTCTTTTCTTCTCTACATAGGGGGACTTTGTTATTTTGGTTTCTGTTTTTTT
>NW_026944865.1:0-9802 GCF_034702125.1 Engraulis encrasicolus
ATATATCCCAAAAAGTCAATGGAATCCATTGATCGAACCTGCCCTGACATTAGTGATCGAACCTGCCCCGACATTAGTGATCGAACCTGCCCCGACTGCATGAACAACCTTTTAAACATCATATATTTTTTTATGTGTTTTTTAGACTTGAAAGTGGTTAAATAATACATTTTTTTTTTTAAATCTAAAAAAAAAATGTAGGGGGGTAGTTGGTAATTTGTTGCCATATGACAACAACGCGGGTTCGATGAACATGCTGAAATCAGAAAGTGACAGAAATATGTTGTGATGTACTGCTAAGGACTTACAGGGATTTGAACACCTTTTTTTCTGGCAGGTGGTTTTAGAAACTCTTGGAAATTACTACATTTCAGCGGTTTAGCTGATACATTTGGCCTTGGAAACACATTTGGTACTTACTCACAGGCCTACAGAAGCTGTGTGTCAAAGGGGATCTTGTTACAGCTATATATGACCTTTCCCAAGCCAATTGTGTGGATATTCACATGCGTTTTGCCATGTGTTTTATTGTAGACCTTGTGATTAGTCAAAATGCCCACAAATAAGGTCTCACTGTTCAATTTGAGCTAGAAGCCTCATGATGGTCTCAAATGAACGCTTATCCCTTGAGATGTTCTACAGTCATCTGACTTAAGCTGGGCTTACACTGTGCGACTTTTGCCCCGATTTTTGCAAGACACCGATTTGGCACTCCCCGCACCTGACCTTTTTGTAGAGTTCGGGCCCGATTTCCTTTGCTTCAATCGCAGGTCAATACGTGAGTTCTCGCATCGTGCAGTGTACATGGGGTAACGACAAAGCGATTTCGCCCTTCACGGATGGGTTGCAATCCGCAAGGGTCACAAGAAAACTCAAAACGGTTTGAAATTACTGGGTCGTGGTTCGTCGTGCGTAATATCGCACAGTTAAAGCAGTGCCACGACCCGATTTGACACTTCAACATTTGCACCAATTTAAATAGGGCCGGTGCGATTCGGACTGTGTGAGCGCGACCTCATCTCTCCTTGGTGGTCTCCACCTCAGGTGTGCATGTTCCCTCCTCCTGCAGACCAGGGAAAACATGCCTGTCGCCGTTCGTACGGTGGGATAGCCATTTCGCTCGCATTCCGGACTGTCGGCTCGTGTAGTGTGAGGACGTGAGTCGTGTGAGTTGTGAACTTTTAAAACAGTTGGAAAATTCCATCGTTGCAGTTTGTGAGCAGAAGCTCAAGGACCCACGGTGGGGAGAGTGAAAATTATCCGCACAATGTTATGCCTGGCTTTAGTCGGATATGCCTTTTGGGTAGTATTACAGAGATGTTACTGTACAGTACTTTACAGTACTGTACACTATGTACAGTAAAATCATGGGAAGAAAGGGGCATTCTTGAGCATATTTGAGATTCCTCTGTCCCTGGGTGTAACACAGAAGGGCCATATGACTCATTTGAAAACCTCTAGACTATTATTCAGCTCTTGCTTTGAGGGAGCTGCAGTCTTTCAAAGCAAATGAGCCAACACAAAGCTGCGTAAAACAGGACCTGCCTACTTCTCTTCTAAGGCTTGTCTTTCAGGGTAGGAATGTCACAGAGCCACTCCAGTGGTGCCCATGTAACCAGCAGGGTCTGGGGATCATGTGGAATACAGTGGCTTCAAAAAGTCTACACAGCCCTCTTCAAATGTCAGGTTTTTGTGATGTAAAAAAGGACAGAAAGACAAATAAATCCACAGATTTTTCCATCTTAAATCTAAACTATTAACCTGTACAATGCAATTGAGAAACAAGCATGAAGTTTTAAAAGGAAACAATAGACTTTTATTTTTTATTTTTAAAAACGTCAATTAACAGGGTTGCATAAATATACACACCCTTAAATTAATACTTAGTTGCAGCACCTTTGGCTTGTCTGGGCCATTCCAAAACCGCAATCTTATTCTGGTGAAGCCATTCTTTTGTTAGGCGTGCGCCTGGAGAAATTGTCGTTCTGAAAGATTAGTTCCTCTGCATCTTCACTTTTCTACCAGGGGGCCAAAGGTTTTGCGCCACTACAACAGCCCCTGTGGAAATATTTATAATTCCCTCCTCCCTAATGAAGGCCCCAGTTGCAGCTGAAGAAAAACAGCACAAAAGAACAATGCTGCCGCCACCATACTTCATGTTATGTATGGTGTTATTGGGGTGATGTTTTTGCACCCAAAATCATTACCCTTTGGGAATTATGAACCAAGTTCAATTCTCTTGGTGGAGTAAATCTAGCAAAAAATACTTCTGTAATCTCCCAAATGCATGTCAGAAGATATGTTATGGTCAGGTGAAACCGAGGTTGAACATTTTGGACATACTTCCAAGAGGTACTGTATGTTTGGCACAAAAACAACACTACATTGCCAAAGTAGCGCCATGTGTAAAGTGAAGCATGGTGGTGGCAGCATCATGCTATGTGACCGTTGTTCTTCTGCTGTAACTGGGGCTTAAGTCAGCTAGACAAGAATTATGAACAGTTTCACAGGGGCCATTGTAGTGGCACAAAACCTTCAACCCCCTGTTAGAGAGGTGACGATGGGGATGAACTTAATCATTCAGAACGGCAATTACCTCAGACACACAAAAAAAAAATAAAAAAAAATGCTTCATTAGAATAAGATTGAGGTTTTGGAATGGCTCAGACAGAGTTCATATAATAATGACTATACATCTGTTGGGGCGATCTGAGAAGGACTGTGCAGATGAGATGCATGAGATGCAGATGAGATGAAATCTGTCAGATTTGGAGTGCTTTTGCAAAGATAAGTGGACAAAAATTGTCACATCAACGTTTGCCATGCTGATAGACTCTTACCCAAAAAAGACTGAGTACTGTAATAGAAGCCAAAGGTGCTGCAACAAGGTATTAGTTCAAGGGTGTGCATATTTATGCAACCATGTTAATTGAAGTTTTTTATTTTCTATTCTTTCCCTTTAAAGCTTTGAGTTTGTTTTTCAACTGAATTGTGCAGGATAGTAGTTTAGATTGAAGTGGGAAAAGTTGTGAAATTATTTGTCTTTCTGACATTTTTTTACGTGACAAAAACCTGGAATTTGAACAGGGGTGTGTAGACTTTTGGGAGACACTGTATATGGAAGTGTAGGCAAAAACAGCACAATTCTCGAAGGGAAAAAACGTGATCGTTTTTTTCACAATAAAGTGGTTTAGTTTTAGCCTGGGCGAATAGCCGACTGTTGACTCCGTCAATCAGTCTGGCAAAAGCCATGAGGAATCCGTCTCCGTGGAGGGTGGGAGATGGTCTGATCTTACTCTGCCATTTAAATTAATTGGAGTTCCGAACTCAAATTAAAACCCATATTGTGCTTTATTAGCATGCCTGTTACGATATAGCGTAGCAAAAGCATACAAATAACAAAACAAAAGTGTGAATATAGTTACCTTAACCAATCAATTACGGAGCTCGCGGGTGAGTTCTACGTCACCACTCTCAACTGTTTGCTGATTGGCGAAACACTGAGAGAACCGAGCTCGAGGCTTTTGCCAGACGATGTGCTTAGCCAAAATCTTTGGGTGGAGTACAGAGGATGGCGTCGCGAGGCTAGTTTAGTTTGAGTGTACAACTTGTGGTTGAAATTCAGTTAAAAAAAAACAAAAAAACAATGCACTGTCATAAACCTTGGATTGTAACAGACATTTTGAGACCATGATGATAAGGATATGGTCATGTTTGGATGTCCACTCATCCTAGGAAGATAGGGAGACATCAGGCAGGGGATGCTTGGGGGGGTCAAATTTGAAAGGTGTCATTGTGTAATAAATCGATAATAATGCACATTATATATATAGGTGTGTGCTAGGTGTGTTCCCGAGGGTCTAAGCTTTCCAATGATATATAATGTTCCTGGGTTTATTACACCACCTGGATTATAAACAATTGCGGAATGAAGATCAAGTTGAAGTTCAAAGTCATTCAGGTCGGTACCGGGTCGCCTTACAGTTAAGGGGTCTGCCACTTTTCTGGGATGAGTTGAGTGGAATGTGTAAAATACAGGAAATGACACCCCAAAACTAAAAAGTTGCTCTCACCTCATGGGTTAATGACTTTGAGAACTCCAATGTAGGTCCAAATGGGCATCATTTTGGTGTTGGAATGATCTCTCAGCAGCCCTTAGTGTAGTGGCAATCAACAATGATCATGCGTCCCCTTCGTACCGACTGCTCAGTGACGCACAGTTAGGCCTATTTTGAACACACGCGCCACACACACACACACACACACACACACACACACACACACACACACACACACACACACACACACACACACACACACACACACACACTCCTTCTAGTTCAATCAAGCTATCTTTATATCTTGACTGCTGTTTACGGTATGTGCAAGATTTGTGTCCATTGTCCAAATAATGTCATCAGGCAATGTTTACTGTGCAAGAATTATTATTATGACTATTGTTATTATTATAGTTATTATTGTTGTTGTTGTTGTTGTTGTTGTTATGCTATTATTTTAAAGTTTGCAGTGTGTGTTCACGTCTAAACTGGCTGCGTTTATCTAAAAGAAGTTTGATCAGTACAGACATCAGTTGAAGGCCTATGGTAGACAGTCACAAACAAATCTGTAGGACTTTCTGTAAAACTGTAAGTCTTGTATGAATGAAGATGTTCCTGTCTGTCTGTTCCAGAGGCGTAGCTGAAGATGGAGGTTCCCCTAGAGGGGGATGTGCAGGGCAGCCCTGGAAAAGGATCCAGTCCAGAAAAAGACAGCCATGGACCTAAAGGGTAATACCAAGAATTAAAAAAAGTAAATAATAATAATAATAATAATAATAATAATAATAATAATAATAATTTGGCGTAGGAAATGGGGTTTGACAGGATGGGTTAATCTCAGCTGTTCTCTTCAATATGTATATGAATGACCTGTCTGAACTGAGGCCCTGTACAGGATACCTGGTTGGGAACTGAGGCCCTGTACAGTAGTGGTGTGGATCGGCACTGTCCTCACGATCCGATTCGATCACGATTCGGGAGGTAGTAGATCCGATTCGATTCGATTCTATTAGATCCAATCCGATTCGATTCAATTCTACAATGCATTGCAATGCATTACATTTCTACTGAACGCAAAGCAAATGTTCAGCCATGATGAGGAAATACAAGTAGTCAGATACTGAGCAACAATTTATTGGCTGTTTTCTGTATCAGTCTGTATCAGTCTTGCAATGTTTTGAAGTGTTTTTATTTAATTTAACATTCATTTGCTCCCGAAATATCCATGGAAGTAATTGAAACTTAAAAAAATTGCCGGATTGATTCTGGACCTTGCTGGATCTGGATCTGGATCGTCCATGCCCCGGATCGATTCGGATCGCCGAATCGATCATTGTTGACACCACTACTGTACAGGATACCTGGTTGGGAACTGAGGCCCTGTACAGGGGGGTCGTTTCTCGACAGTGCCTTTGCTAACGACGTTAGCCATTTTGTTCGTTCTTAAGACCAACGTTGTAACCAAGGTCTTAAGTCGCTCGTAAGACAGTCTTCCGGCTTGGTCTTGAGTTGGTCTTAAGTTGTTCTTAAGTTGTTCTTAAGTTGGTCTTGCTCCTGACATTTCAGCGTCTTGGGGCAGGTTCAGGCAGAGTTCAAGTGACAGTGATTGATTACTGCCACCAAGTGCAAAAGCGTCTAACTTTGTGGCGGAATTCATTTCCACCCTGGTCTCCAAGACTAATTGTTTCAAGGCCCCAGTAGCACACTGCACCCACAAACACACATACACATAATTGAGGCCACTTAAGCAGTTCTCTACCTGAAGATGAGACGCACCTGCAGCGAGATCTGATTGAGGGGTGTGGCCGTAAGCTGGCACCGCTTGTTAGATGCTAGTTTTGATCAGTCTCGTGTGGAGGACAGAGAGAGAGAGAGGAGAGAGAGAAGCACCAGAGCGAAACCCACCAAACTTACGGAGTAAGAGTACTAGCGAAAAAACTACCCAATCGCCACAAAGGAATTACACACTTGGGAAGACTCCGAAAGCGATCTGAGCGCCAAAAGGAAGTCGTTGGCCGGGGGGGGTGGGGGGGGGGGGGTTCCTGGGGGTTGTTGTCCAAACGGCTCCCGGATCAGGACTAATATCTCGCCACTCCAAGCCAAAAAACACCGTGAGTCCGAATCCTTTCCTTGCTGTTGGGAGTAGTTAATGCGCTCTGAGTAAACTCATTCCACGCTGCAGTGGACCCTCGCTCTGCTTCACCTACAATCACAACACAACATGCAACACACGCACCATCACCTCCCTCCTCGCTTCTGCTTCTCCTCCAACAAAACGGCACATACCCCCTCCCGCCGACATGCGGCGACTCTGCTAGGGGCTTCACCTTCATCCACACACTACGCTGTGCGCTCTGCTTTTATAGGAAGCTTCATCCTAGAACCACACCCACACATGCTACACACGCACATACAACGGGCACTTCCCCTACATACCAAACACTGATATCCTTTTTCTTTTCTCCTTCATACACACACACTGATGACTTTGGATTCTTAGTTTTGATATTTCTTTGTGGGGTTTATAGGCTTAATTCTCACTGCACGATGCTGAGCGCGTTGTTGATTCTTGTTTTTTGGTAACTGGCTCGGCTTAGTTTTGTCTTGGTTTTTTTGTTAAGAGTTCTATTTTTGTGTTGGATTAATTGATAAAGACGAACCATTGTGCTGGTTTGGAATCCCTTGGTTTGTTGTTCGTTTATTTTGTCTTATTAAATTTTATTGCTGACACGGAAAGACTTATCCATTTAGTGACAGGGATTTTGAAGGCCTGTTCTGGGCGCCTGAACTTTGGTTTATTTCAGTGCTCCCGACCGTAAGCGCCCGCTTACAACTTTATACTTTTACCACGCTGACAAAATGTCCACATGATTTGACCATTTTAAATATTTAATATTGGGTGGGTGGTATTGCCGTTCTTCCTGCACAGCAAGATCCTTACGTCCAACGTAGGCCACAAGAAACATAATTGCCATTAAGGAGCATATGTGCCTTGGAAGAATGTGCCAGGAAGAATTGAAAGGTGCGTCAAACACAGTAGGCTACACATGACATCTTTTATGAAAGTCGTTTAAATACCTGTGAAGACAATCATGCTCCCCAAAATCCACCCCCAATAGACAAATGTCGCTGTACATCTCACTGCCACAATAAATACATCGCGCCAAATAACTTTCGCATATTGGCGTTTCAGGCCACACGGTCCACTGTTATCACATGCGCACGAGGGAGAGGAGGCAGAGAGTTGCGAATATGCCCGAATTGGACGCGCGAACGCCTCGGATAGCGCAGGGGCGCACCACAAACCACACACACACACACAACACCACACACACCACAGTGAGAGCAGAAAGAGAGAGAGAGGAGATGAGTAGAAGGTGGGATTATACTGGATATTATTGTTGTGCAGATAAGGCACCTGCGCTCTAATTTAACAATTCAGCCGGAAAATGGATTTTAAAAGTGGGGTTATGTTACCAGTTACCAACCAGCATGTGAGAATTAGGATAGTTATTAACATGCCATCATCGCTTTCACCGGCCATTTCTGTGTTAGTTTATTTGGAAGGTGGATTATGCTACAGTGATATGTAGGACCGGGACATTTTGGTTATTGGGGATTGGATTTCGGGTGACATGATTGCGGTTGACAAGTATTTTAACGGAACTTTCATGGAGGATGTCATGTGTACTGTGTTTGGACGGGACCATCCGTGCTTCATCCCTTCCTGCACATCATTACGCGTTAACAGGTCCAATAATGGCAATTATTTTTCTTGTAGGCCTATTTTGACGCGTATAAGGGCGTGCAGGCAGGAAGAACGACATTAAACAACCAAAATATATATTTTAGGAATGATCGATTCCTTTTCGAGGTTATCATTTCTCAAACATCATTGAACTGTCCACTTCTGCGTGGGAAGGACCTTCGCTGTTCGTCTCGCACATAGAGTTCTTCTACATGCGTTTGGGTGTTGGCAGTTAGCTGTCAGGGAGGGCCAGCCCGAAGGCATTCCCTTGGGGTTTACAGAGTTTAACGCTTAAAAAAATAGGGGCTACATGCTGATCAACTACCAAGCAAGACTGAGCTATTTCTCCAGCAAGCGCCTTGAGTCACTTCAAGTTAGAGATGATGGGTAACAACGGTTAGACATATGTTTGACCCACAACACGAGAACCCCCAGTGTGTGTGTGTGTGTCGTGTGTGCGCGCGGTGCGGGGTGTGTGTCGTGTGTGTCCATATTCTCAACCCTCTGGCCTCCCGCAGAGTAAACCAGGTGGCGCGTAAAGTTTAGGACTAAATGTGCCAAAGTAAAATGATCCGCCAATGTGGATCTCGCATGCCTTTCAGAGTAGGCTATCCTCCCATTATTTCATAAAGCTGCACTTTTTGGTTCCAGAGGTTGCGATGTACGTGGGTTGGCAGTTCGTGGTTAGGGTAATATAGGAACAGAAAAGTTTTCATTAATGTGTGTGTGCAATCCGACCATGTCAAGGTACGCGGTCGCGTGGGTTCTCCCAATACCGACAACATATGTCAAAATTATAAACTCAAGTTGTGAGTGTTTAGTTGGAGAATATTATGAATGTTCGCTGAGAATTAATAAAAAAGTATATTGGCAGTATAAACTGTTATGCACATGTCCGGTAAACGGCCGTATCTGAAAAATGCTTGGCGAATTAACATCTTCTGAACATTCCGAAGTTGGTTTGCCAGGGGTAGATATCTGCTTGCCCCTGGCAATTCCATTTTCAGTGTTCCCTTATTTGCTATTTGGTCGTTTGCCCAGAACAACGTTTCTCGGTTCGAACATGGATTGAAAGTGTGCCTTATCACTGGCCAAAAAATGGAAAGCTGGGATGTGCACAATCTGACCACCAGGGTAACCACGTGTATGGGGGGAATGTAGCGTTTGTGCTTGTGCAACTGAAAAAAATATTTAAAAAATAGGTAACACTTTATAATAAGTACCCCTTTTTAAGCATAAGTTAAGCCTTAGTTAAGCCTTATTTTAACATTAGTTAACCCTTAGTGAATCACGAGTTAGTCATTATGTAAGTATTATTTCTCATTTCTTAATTCATTAACTTACTACCGTTAGCAGAATTATTTGTTGTGTGCCTGATGTTAACTGTTCGCCTAAAAGCAAAGTTAAGCCTTAGTCAAGCCCTTATTTTAACATTAGTTAACCCTTAGTGAATCACAAGTTTAGTCATTATGTATTTCTTGGTTAATTTATTACATACTGTTAATTAACTGATTCGTTTATGGTGATTGAAAACTTTCTGCTAATCATTTAGTAAACCATCATTAAAATGTCAGATAACCCTCCTTTATTTCTGAAATAAAACATGATCTCTTTGTTGTCTCATACCACCTAACCATTAACAAGTACTATTAGGCATGTATGGTAATTGTTTGAAAAACTCTTTAGCATCAGTGAAATCTTAAGTAACCCTTTTGTAATGGTTAGTGTGTGATGACTGGTAACATGGCAAACAGTAAGTTTAGGCTCATGTGACTGCCCCTCATGGATGTTTCTTTGGAACATTAACAATTGACTTGATAATAAAGTTGTTGTTAACCTCCTTGATAATCCATAAGGGCAAATGCTTAACAAGTCATTCTGGTTAATGTGTTGTAAAGCCCTTAACAGTGTTTTCAACCTTTAGAACAGTTCCCCAGATATACTTAATGTAATGTAGTTGGGGGTCGTAATAGTCGTCATTTTAATTGATTTAAAG
>NW_026944866.1:5000-9777 GCF_034702125.1 Engraulis encrasicolus
TGCATGCACTGCTCCTTTTGGGGTGCCATTGGTGGCCGCCCCCTTGCACGGGTGAGTCATAAAATTCATGAGTCATACAATTGTATGTTGAAATTGGCCAGAATTTTCCTTAAGAAATTTCGTTGTATGCAGTGTGACGTGTGCACTTGTGTGCTGTGGGGTGCTGTGTCACAATGGCAATGGGAGTTGGTTGGAGTTTCCCAGTTGGAATTTCTCAACCTTTTCAGGCTTTCATTCAGTGCAGCCTTGAACATGTCCACAAAATATGCACTCAGTCCTTGGCATAATTCTGAAAGATACTTGACTTAGAGAGAGAGAAAGAGAGAGAGAGAGAGAGAGAGAAAGAGACAGAGAGAGAGAGACAGAGAGAGAGAGAGAGAGAGAGAGAGAGAGAGAGAGAGAGAGAGAGAGAGAGAGAGAGAGAGAGAGAGAGAGAGAGAGAGTAGCAGTCTTTCAGTGCTCTACTTTCTGACAAATTTCCCATGAAGCTAATAGGAGGTTGTAGTTATTTCCTGTCATTCTATTCTATTAAGTTTTTAATATTTTTTTTTTTTCAAAATGCTACTACTACTATGTCAGAACGCTACAAAGGACTCTTTTAGGGAAAAAAGCACAACAATTACCTCTTAATGTTAATGTAAGTCTTCTGTTGTCCAGCCTTGCACTTTAAATGTCTGTATGAGCACTGTCTATGTCCATACTGTCTTAAGTCCATGTATAAGTACTGTCTATGTCTATACTGTCTATGTCCTTACCTAGATTAGTCTATGTCTGTATGGGAAAGCAATAAATGTAATTTCAAATTCTTTGTATGACCAGTGCATGTAAAGAAATTGACAATAAAACCCACTTGAACTTGAACTTGAACTTGAAAAGTGTGTATGTGTGTGTGTGTGTGTGGGGGGGGGGTAGTCATGGGTAGGCGGTTAGGGCATCAGACTTGGATCCCAATGGATGGCGGTTCGACTCCCAACCCGCCAGATTAGTGGGGGGAGTAATTAACCAGTGCTCTCCCCCACCCTCCTCCATGACTGAGGTACCCAGGGCATATCCCGCTGCACGGCTCCTTTTGGGGCGCCATTGGGGGCTGCCCCCTTGCACGGGTGCAGTTTTGCTGTGTGCAGTCAGCGCTGTGTTGCGGTGGAGTGCTGTGTCACAATGACAATGGGAGTTTCCCGACAACGGGAGTTTCCCTGCGTGGTTACCACCAGACCTAATCACAAATAAGATTCTTTCAGATCAGAACTATTGTGCAAGGATTTCTCATCGCCGTCTTACGGCAATTGGAGGCTGCCCCCTTGCACGGGTGAGGCATAAATGCAATTTCATGTGTGCTGTGGAGTGCTGTGTCACAATGGCAATGGGAGTTGGAGTTTCCCAGTTGGACTTTCACAACCTTTTCAGGATTTCACTCAGTGCAGCCTTGAACATGTCCACAAAATGTGCACTCAGTCCTTGGCATAATTCTGAAGGATACTTGACTGAGAGAGAGAGAGAGAGAGAGAGAGAGAGAGAGAGAGAGAGAGAGAGAGAGAGAGAGAGAGAGAGAGAGAGAGAGAGAGAGACTGTAGCAGCAGTCTCTAACATAACAGCATTGCTATGACAGTACAGAGAGTGTTAAGTAACAGATTAAAACATAGTCATTACAATTTTGGTGGCAGTAAGGTTACAACATAGGCTCTGCGTTAAGGGGTTAAAGTAAGCTGTGGGGTAGTCATAGGTAAGCTGTTAGGGTGTCAGACTTGTATCTCGGTTCCAGTGCTCTCCCCCATCCTCCTCCATGACTGAGGTACCCAGGGCATGGTACCATCCCGCTGCACTGCTCCTTTTGTGGTGACATTGGGGTCTGCCCCCTTGCACGGGTGAGTCATAGAATTCATTAGTCATACAATTGTACGTTGAAATTGGCCAGAATTTTCCTTAAAGGGACACTGTGCAGGAAATGGTCAAAAAAGGTACTGCAGCTATGCTGCTCATTGAAACTGGGCTGCCTATTGCCAAATTTGATATTTAAATGAAAGTTTACTAAGTAATAAACAAGTATTTCCTAGTATGGTCCAAGTAGAGTCATTTTTGCAGCTAAAAATGGTTAATTTTGGAAATTCAAAATGGTGGACAATGGAGAAGATCCCCCTTTTCATGTATGAAAAGTGTAATTTTTCCAGTTGTGTGCCGTGTGACGTGTGCACTTGTGTGCTGTGGGGTGCTGTGTCACAATGGCAATGGGAGTTGGAGTTTCCCAGTTGGAATTTCACAACCTTTTCAGGCTTTCATTCAATGCAGCCTTGAACATTTCCACAAAATATACTCTCAGTCCTTGGCATAATTCTGAAGGATTCTTGACTTTATCTTTATCTTGACTTTACAAGTCTGGCGTTGTACACATGTTCATGTTTAATGTTAGTCACCAAAACATCTGTTCTTGTAGTGTACCCAGAGGAATCCAGGCATTACAGACAGATGTGCGGACCCTGAGGCTTTCACACTCCATATGGACACACGCACGCACGCACACACGCACGCAGGCAGGCAGGCAGGCAGGCATGCACGCACGCACGCACACACACACTTGCATGCACGCACACATGCACGCACACACACATGCACTTACAGAAACTGACACACAAACAAATTTGCACTTACACAAACATACGCGCACATTCTCTCTCTCTCTCTCTCTCTCTCTCTCTCTCTCTCTCACACACACACACACACACGCGCGCGCGCGCACACACACACACACACACACACACACACACACACACACACACACACACACACACACACACACACACACACACACGCGCGCGCACACACACACACACACAGCCTCCCTGTCATAGAGGGGGTCATTTTTATTCTCTAGCTCTAACTCACTCACGTGCAGAATTGTTATTTGAGTAACTCTACTAACTGAATCACATGTAGCACTTTGTTGCATTTCAGTTTTGCCGAGACTACCGAGTGCCTACTGCTCACTGAGTTTTGCCTAAAACAGTGGTTCCCAACCTATGGGTCGAGACCCACCTTATGGGTCGCCAAAGATCCACAGGGGGTCGCGGAGCCCTCTTGATTTTAAGGGGTTTCATTTTTAATATATATAGCCCATGTTGAATAAAAGACAAAGCATTTAACTAATAAATGCATAGAAGCAACAAATTGTAAGTGCTATATTAAACATTTAACAAGCAACACAACAGAGGGCATCTTGTGACTCCTTCTCGTGCGTGCGCTCGCATGGTTGGGTCACCATAGCTTACAATAGTAAAATTATGGGTCCCTTAAGAAAAAGGTTGGGAACCACTGGCCTAAAACCCATGGTGAACCCTTTAATAATAATAATAATACATTTTATTTTGAGCGCCTTTCAAAATACCCAAGGACACTTTACAATCAGAAACAAATACATAACAATAGGGAAAATATAACAAAGCTTCAGTGAATTAACAATAGGAGAGTAATGAGAGTAATTAAAATTGCAAAAAATAAAATAAAGAAAATAAAGTACAATAAAAATGTTTTAAAATAACAAAAGGAAGTAGAATGCAAATTGGAAATAAAATAAAAATGAGGGGAAAAAAAGATAAAATATGTAAAATAGAAAATAAACTGATAATTAAAATGAAGTGGAAGTGCCTGTCAGTGAGATTTAAAAGCAGAAGTGAAAAGGTGTGTCTTCAGCTGAGTTTTGAAAGTAGACAGTGTAGAACACTGTCGAAGTGAAAGTGGGAGAGCATTCCAGAGTTTGGGCCCAACAACACTAAATGCCCTGTCACCCATGGTGCGCAGGTGTGTGAAGGGAACTGTAAGGAGGAGTGAGTCAGTGGAGCGTAGTGTGCGGGTGGGATTGTATGGGGTGAGGATGTGACTTGTGATGTAGGAGGGTGCAAGGTTGTGCTGGGCCTTGTATAGAAGGAGGAGAATTTTGAAATGGATACGTGAATGGATAGGAAGCCAGTGTAATTGATAGAGGATAGGGGTAATGTGATGCCAGGGTCTGTTGTGTGTAAGTAATCTAGCTGCTGAGTTTTGAATGTATTGAAGACGGTTAATCAATTTAGTAGGGAGACCAGTGAGTAGGGCATTGCAATAATCTAATCTGGAGGTTAGTAGTACCGTATCTAAGCACAGGACAATTTTTTAATTTTATTTTATTAAACCATTTTAGGCAGTTTTCTAGCTTATTAAATGTTTAATAGAATAGAATAGAAAGCCTTTATTGTCAGTATACAAAGTATACTGAGATTTTAGCTTCCCTACGAAGTGCACAGTCCTTTATAGATGAGCATTGTCCAGTAAGTGTGTGTTCATTGTTGTAACAGCTTTGGGGAGGAAGCTGTTCTTCATCCTATTGGTTCTGGCTGGCAATGCCTTGTAGCGCCTGCAAGAGGGCAACAGTGTGAAGAGATGAAGGCCAGGATGTGTGGGATCTTTAATGATACTCCTGGCTCTACTTACGCAGCGTGAGTTGTAGATGGTGGGTATGGGAGGCAGGGGGCAGCCTATGATTTTTGTGCTGTTTTGGTCACCCTCTGCAGTCTCTTCCTGTCAGCCTCAGTGCAACTTGAGTGCCACACTGACACTGCGTAGGTCAGCAGGCTCTCTATGGTGGAATGGTAAAAGGTCACCAGCAAGCTTGAGTCTAACTGTTCATTCTTAAGTACTCTGAGGAAGTGCAATCGCTGCTGGGCCTTTTTTACCAGAGCCGAGGTGTTAGTCGACCAGGAGAGATCAGCGGAGATGTGTACACCTAGGAATTTAAATGAGCTCACTTGCT